>NW_010176791.1:3805-17523 GCF_000695765.1 Mesitornis unicolor | reverse complement strand
GCGTTACCATGGGTGGTTCCCTCCATCCCTAAGGACACCGATTCACCGTAACCCGGTGTCTCTCACCCTGGATGTGGTTGAAGGGTCCCGAAGCACCGCGGACGGCTCGGCACTGCGGGGCCTTTAGGGGGTCAGGGTCCTTCCAGCTCCTTCTCCGCGGGCATCGCAGGCAGGAACATCAACCCCAGGGGTAGGAAGCGGAGGCGGTCGGGGCCTTCCTCCGAGGGGAGAATGGAAGTTTTAACCAAAACATGATGCGAAAAACTTGCTGGGTCTGGGGGGGGGGGAAAGAGCAGACATTTTCAGAAGAGTTTAACCACTCACATTTAAGTCAGCCACCTGAACAAATCTCACCATCTCTTTAAAATCTGAATTTGAATGAGTCACATAATGCGACTTGTGCAGGAAAAAATGGCAGCTTGTTCACAAAGCAAAAATTGGCCTATGCTTCAGTGGTAGACTCTGGTGCTTGCCTCTTGCTTTCTGCACAGAGATGGAACCTTAGCCAAAGCCTTTAGGGTAGCATTTAATTTAACTAAAATGGCCTATATTTGGATGCAATTTCCAGCCACATGGCTACCACAATAAGACCGAAAGGGCTTATGATTCTATATTTAATACTATTCCAACATTATTCTGGATTTTTAACCCACAGATGATTTATTCTCCCACGTGTGCCTGTATGAAGAGATTAGTTAATGGAAATGCTCAAAGCAAGCAAACGGCAAGTTTGGTGAGAACTTAAGGAAGAGGAACGACAACTCTGCTATTGCTCCTGTCTTGCCACACAGGATGCAACGTATGCAGAGACGCATATGCAGATGAGAGGTCCCTTGAAGCAGAACGACTGCTACCCTTGGCGTCAGGGGAAGCTCCCGAGCAGGCTCTGTTTGGCGTATCTGAATGTGCAGAGGTGGTGAGGGGGCAGCTGCATTTTGTACTGCAGAAGGAAGAGTCTGTGGCATCAAACTGGGGTTAGATCTCCAGCGAGCAGTCACTCTCTGAAAAATAAGATGGCACCATACAAATGGAGGGACTGCAAGGAGTCCCAGCATTGAATCCTCTCTTGTCTCAGAAAAATGGATAATATTCTTTGCATGAACTGTCTGCACCCAAATATTTGAGTGTGGGGTTGGTTGTTCCTGCTATTTGTATTGGGAAGGCTATTCTAAAATATCTCATTTTCTAAACAGCTTCTTCTAATTTCCAGTCTTATTTGGCTTAAGGCAAATATAAGTCCTTTTCTCTCTGGCTTAAATTGTTATTTTTCTGTGATTTTTAAACTCTAACCTGCTTAAAAGGATACATGTTGTCCAGCCCTTGCTTTCATAAGCTAAAGCTAGAAAAGCCCTGCTGTCCACCTTTTGCTTGCTCTTCTAAGCAACCTTTCCCTGCACCTGGTCCAATCTCAGTTTGGGCACTGGTAGTTCCAGATGAGATTTTTTTTTTTCCAAGGATGTACAAAGACATCAATATTCTCTAGCGCTACCGGAATATGACTAGAAGGAGTATGGAAAATATTTTTATAAATACAATGACGGCAACACTGTTATCCCGATGGAGATAAAACTTTCATGGCAGGTGAATAAGCACTTAACAGCCTGTGAGGTCTTTAGCCTTCATTCTTAGCCCCTAAGATTTTGTATCTTCTACTGATAAATTATCCATGTATATTTTCAAGTCAGCCCTTTTTACAGTGATGTAAGGGATGTTGCAGTGGCAGCGGGATGAATGGAGGGAAATATTTTACTAAATGGAAAATTCAGCTTTTCTGTGTATTCATTTATTACATACCAGGAAAGTAAATAGATTTTTATTTTTGTATTGTAAATCTGCAGGTTTTTGTATAGTGACTAAAACTGGTTTCAATTAATAAACTCTTTATAATTTCACCAGCCAATCTATACTTCGCACCTCTTGGTTAAAAAAGAAAATGGAATTTTAACCTTCTATAAAATATACCCTAAGGCAACAAGGTGCTTTTAAAAATTTGTGAAATTCTGAGTACAAATGCAGAGCTGAAACTAATTTTAACATATCTAACTGCAGTGATTTTTTGGTCATCTACAAGTAGGAAAAATCTATATATAATTCAGCTGATTTTATCAGAATGCTTGAAAGGGAATCCATCATCAGTTAAACAGAAATGAAAGGGTTTTTTATTTAGAGAAAGGAAGTGGCTAAAGGTCTTGGAGGGAAACAGGAAGGGAGTTCCAGATAGCCTGAGCAAGTCGAATTAACGAGCCAGAGGAAAATACAGCTCTCCAGTACGGAAAATATACTGCAAAACACCCTTTCTTTTAGCTCTTTAGAAAAATATTTTACTATTCTTATATGAAGATTGTCAATAGGTACGAGTACTTTGCAGATATTCAACAAGTTAATTTACAAACTTAGTTTTCACGAGATGTTTTCCTATAGCAAACTTAGGAAGAAAAGCATTTAGCACATGAAAAAGCAACATCGGTTGGTGTGTTTCTGAATTTCCATTGCAGTGCTGACAATGGCTATAGCCTGGCTGAATTTTTATTCTGTCCACTGTGACCTTCTGCTTGATCTTATGCAGAAGGAATATGATATCACAGCATATTGTAGACTAGGAAATTAATTGTGATGGGACAAATGCAGTATTATCACCTCACAGCAGGATCAAAGAGAAAAAAAAATGGTTTCAGATATCAATTTTAAATGATGGAGTTAAAATTGCAGGGATGGTTGGATTTCTGTCCCTCCTCTTAAGCTCAAAGTACAATCCTCCATGTTTCAGGCATCATGTCTTTTATCTCTGGAAGGATAAAACTCTACAAGTCTTTTGTTTTCAGATTATGCCTGTGCTGCAGCCCCTTGGCTATCAAGCATACTTACCTAGCAGATTTGTCATCATTTGAACACCTGCTGTACTTTTTTTCAAGATCAGTAGTGGGATATTGTGACAAAATCAAATAATTTGCACACAGAGGGAAAAAGTGTTAAAGCAATAGTACAGAGGGATTTCCATCACTTCATGGTAACTGAGTCAGGTTCAGCTTTATCAGCTTTATCTTCTGTGGGGCCTGCCTTTCAGCCTGGTCATCTGCAATAATTACCATTTTCTTGACAGTAACTTTTTAAACCTTTTATGTTGTTTAGTGTTCTGGGCACTTCCTATTCTGGAATTGTTTCTAACATCCTGTGGGTTGACTTAGATGGAGCCAATTTTCCACATTTTTTTTTCTTTTTAAATCCCCCCAACATAATCTTGATAAATCACAACAGTCCATTTCTACAGTAAATGTCCTAATAACCATGTCGATATACAGTATTCTGATTCAGATCTGTCACAAAACATTTTTTCAAACTTCCTTCAGCCAGCTAGCCAGGTGCTGAGCAAGTCCATCTGCGTAAATGAGAGTGGTTTAAGGACAGCTCTAAATTACACCAACTGCCACGAGTGCAAAGTTGTCATTAGCTGTAGCTTTAAATCCCTACACCCAGGAAATTTCCTTCTAGGCCACAACTTGGTCTGTTCAAGCTTTCATTCGAAGGAACCAAAGCTGATTCATAACATTAAAAGAGAATTAAACAAGAATTTATTTGCTCACCATTAAAATATACCAGCATTTGAAGTGAATCAAAACAATGACTGATAATACACAGTGCTCTCCAAGAGATGAGACTATTACGTGAGGAATTCGCATCACTAAAACCACACAGGAATCCATCATTAATTGGAGTTTGGTGTGACTGCTCTTTCTCTTGCGAAGAACCATTAGGTTTTAAAAGACAATACACAGTTAAGATACCAATTTTACAACTCTCGGCCATTTAGGACCCTATGCAATGGGGGCCTTTCACACCCTATAATTTACACTGAAGAGAGACAAGACTTTGGTGCAAAAACCTCAAAACACTTCCTATAGCACTTTCATGTTCCTGGATAACCTCCTACCTAAATACTGACCCCAGCAAAGGCTGCTTAACTTGTAAGACTGATAAGTTACCAACAAGCAAATAATGTGGATTTAAAATAAACATTTTCCTCGAAGTCCTTTCCTCTCTGCCCAGTCAGGCGCGTGAGGATTGGACACTCTGAGGGAGCATGCAGTCACTCAGAAAAGTCCTGAAATGAAAATAAAGAGTAAAGACTTACCTTTCATTATTACAATGATGCAATATATTAATAACAAAATTGAATCAAATACGTCCATTCACACCTTAATATTTTACATCCCTGAGGAACATAAGGACTATCAGCTTCATTGGACCTAGACACCAAAAATCCATTCTCTATTAGTACCTCAAACAGATCAAAGTTAGTATCATAGTTTCTAGTTGGAGGCCCATGTGCAGTGGTGTTCCTCAGGGGTCAGTATTGGGTCCAGCTCTGTTCAGTATATTCATCAGTTAACTGAATGAAGGGACAGAGTGTACCCTCAGCAAATTTGCTGATGATACAAAGCTGGGAGGAGTGGCTGACACTCCAGAAGGCTGTGCTGCCTTTCAGCAAGACCTGGACAGGATGGAGAGTTGAGTGGGGAGAAACTTAATGAAATTCAACAAGGGCAAGTGTAAGGTGCTGCATCTGGGGGAGAACAACCCCATGTATCAGTACAGGATGGGGGCTGACCTGCTGGAGAGCAGCTCAGGGGAAAACACCTGGGAGTCCTGGTGGACAGCAGGATGACCATGAGTCAGCAATGTGCCGTCATGGCCAAGAAGGCCAATGGCATCCTGGGGTGCATCAAGAAGAGACTGGCCAGGAGGTTGAAGGAGGTTATCCTCCCCCTCTACTCTGCCCTGGTGAGACCACATCTGGAATACTGCATCCAACTGTGGGCCCTCCAGTTCAAAAAGGACAAAGAACTACTGGAGAGACTCCAGTGTGAAGCCACTAAGATGATGAGGGGACTGGAGCATCTCCCATACAAGGAAAGGCTGTGAGAGCTGGGTCTGTTTAGCCGGGAGGAGACTGAGGGGGAATGGGACCAGAATCTTCTCAGTTGTGCCCAGTGACAGGACAAGGAGCAAGGGTCACAAACTGGAACACAGGAGGTTCAACTTAAACATAAGGAAAAATTTCTCTGAAGATGACAGAGCACTGGGCCAGGCTGCCCAGAGAGGTTGTGAAGTCTCCTCCTCTGGAGACATTCAAAACCCACCTGGATCTGTTCCTGTGTGATCTTTTCTAGGTGATCCTGCTCTGGCAGGGGGATTGGACTGGATGATCTTCAGAGATCCCTTCCAACCCCTACTGGTCTGTGATTCTGTGATTCTATAACAACTTTTTCTAATTCATGTTCTCTCCTCCTACTTTTCATCTGAACATGAATGCTTAAAATTAATACCAAGTTGAGATCTTGGCATCCCTAAATATATACCTATGGACGTGTCTAAATTAAAACTTTTCAGCCTCAATACTTAGGGGTTTTTTATGGTTTGATTATAGTTGTGCTCTGGTTTATGTTAACATCTCACATACTGTAATTAAAAATAATGAACTAGCAATGTTTTTTTTCTTTCCTGTGTGCTGGAGGCTTCAGTGGAGGGAAGAAAGTCCATTGATGCCCAGTACCTTTCAGGTCATTTGGACTGACATATTTGTGATGTTCAATTCCCAGGGAGTGAAAAAAAGAGGATTCACTCATTACATCACAAGTTACGTGGTACAGAGCAGTTTTACAAGTTACAGGTGTCGTTTTAGAGCAGGAACAGGATTTGGTTGGCATGTTCCAGGTGCAGAATTTCTAACCTCTCTCTAAATCAGGGGTGCTCAACCTCTGATTTCTTGACTTGGAATACACAATTGACTGAGCTAAATTTGCGGAACAAACCAATTGAGGAAAGTATGGTCCAGGCATATTCAGGGGAAGATGCAGGTGGCAAGATCTGATCTGACAGCCCCATCATTCTGATTCCAGATGCTGAGCTAGTGATGCTACTGGCTTGGTGACTAGAATTTGCAGCTCTAACAGCATTAATGAACTATCTGAAATCACAGTATTTTATTTACATTATTTTGATAGCTTTTTTTAAAACTTAAGAGTTCATAAAAGTTATAATAATTTGGAACTTAAATTGGTTTGCTTTTTAAAATGAAAAGTGCATATGATTTAAATTAGAAATCAGTTTTTGCTCTTTTTCAGTATTGGTATTTACCCACTTAGGAAAGAAACAGCCTGGTAACCAACATTCAGGGTTATTCCTTTGGCTGCCAAATATGCCTGAGGAGTAAACACATTGATAGTAGCAAACCTTTTCACCATTACTGCAGACAAGGTTGATGCCATTGCTACTGGGACTATGAAACTTTAATATACAGGCAAAGTTTGCACTGGAAGCAACAGTACTGCTTTTAAATGGCTCACAATTCAAAGGTACTAGCCCACCATCTTCTAGCATTCTGCTCACTGCTTAATAACTTGTCCCTTGTAACTGCATCTATCAAACTACAACAGCTGGAGTCTTCCCTTGAGTTATGGTGGTGTTTTGGGGTCCCAGTGCATTTTTGACTTCCAAAGACAGAAGGTATGGCATCTTTGGAAGACACCACCAAGACTGTGACTGCTGCTTCTTTCTTATGAGTGTTTAGGGAGCTCTTCCTTTTATCTGGGTCAGACAAAGATAGGACAGCTAAAAAAATTTTCAACATGACTACCCTGCTTTCTCAGTACCACAGCAAGCTGATCACATGCTGAAGCCCTCTATCTCCCTCACCTTTCGCCACATAAAACACTCCAGCTTTTCAACACTTTGGACAATTCCAGTTAACTATGGTAGTGGCAGAAGATTCAAGGATATTAAATTCCTGATAGTTTTGTAAAAATCAGCAGTTGGCTAAATTACAAAGAGCTGATGAGCTCTCCTGTGGAGGAGAACTGGGAGGACTCGGTTGTTACTCATTCCATTTGGGAGCCATCAGCTAGTATGTAGTTTTTACAACCCTGTCTGTCTTTTACCCAATGGCAAAACCAAAAAGGAGGATGAGAGACATGTGAGAACAACTGAAGATATGCCAGGATAGAAATACAAACAATGTAAGACCTGAAGCTATAGCAAATCTGAATTTGCTAGTTTTACTGGTTCTGAAACTAGTTTCTGACTGTTGTAGAGAAGAGTGTATTTTACATAAGTAAATGTTTTCATTCCATCAGTTACAATCAGGTTGCAAAACAGTGCAAGATTTACTGTATGAGCCTGGAAAGAACTATAATTTGACTATATCCTGGGCAGAAATGCCTGGGTAAATTGAAAAAAAAAAATCAGTTTGGATTTAGAAGTTGCTAGCTATATGTTATTTGTTTCTCATCCAAATCTTACCCACTTTAATCTTTAGAAAATAAAATCAGAATTTAGAACTAGCAGTCTTTAAGATTTATCCAACTAAATTGATTCAACAGAGTTCTTGTAAATTTTGCATTGTGCCACTGTAATGTTGAACAGGTCTCTCTGATGAAGCACATTACAGCCTTCCTGAAGCTAATACAGGTGAACTAAGATGGCAGGCAGTGTCTGCCCTTAGAAACTTATTTCATTCTTCACTTCTCTTTGCTTGCAATTTTTATTTTTATCTAATCTCTATTTGCTCAGTTTTTCATGAGAATAAAGTCTTCTTCTTCTTCTTTTTTTTTTTTCCAAATTGTCACCTGGTAAATTAGTTTCATAGGACTCCTGCTAAAAGAATAAAATCATATAATGCTTCAACTGTGTAGTCTGCTCTAAAGCCAACCTCACTGAGGGATGATGAGCAGCTTTTTGACACTATAACAGTAGCAATTTCTTTCACCTAGACTATAATCTAGAGGAGGAACAAATTAGTAAGGCATACAAATATGTGCATACTTATATAGGCTGCCACTGAATTCACATCAATTTTGTTTATTCTTTCAGCATATTGCATTTCATACAGGGCAAAACTGGTTTGTAAGTGTCCTTGTAAAAAAGAATGAACTTCAAACAACAGGTCTGTTTATTGCTATTTTAAATAAATTCTTCTGATGTTAAGAAGAAAGCCTCCTTGTTTCTCTTAGTTAAATCTAAGAATTCCTCTACTTTGCTCAATAGCTGTGTGATCACAGACCATATACAGGCAGTTTCTTCATACTTTGGCACGCTCATGTAACTGATGTGATTGTAAGATGTACCTCTGATCACTTGTGTGGTCTCTTTTCAGCACTTATGCAAATGTCATGCTTACCTTCTGCTCTCATCTCAGGGGAATCCTCAAATTCAGTCCACTTTTAGACAAATCTCCTCACCAGACCTTGCTCGTCTGACCTTGTTTGGCCCTTCTTATAGCTTGAAGTTCATACAGGTGTTCCGTAGTTGTACTGAACGCTCTCTTTGAAGCAAAGTATCCTTTATTTTTCTTCAAAGATATAACAAAAAGAAAGGTTGTAAGACACCAAGATGTATATACATTTTATATTAACTAAACATAATACTTCATCAAAACTTTTATCCTGGCTTCTCTGTGAAGTGGGTGATGGTTACTACCTCTGTAGACTCAGCCTTTCTGCCCTGACCTTAAGCACTTTTTTTTTCTCTCCAAATTCTATTTTTTATCCTGCCTGCCCCAGGATGCTGAATTTGTAAAAGCAATTTATGTATCCCACTGTGGGATAAGAGGAAAAACAGCTGGGAGCAGATAAAAAGGGATGCTAAAATGGACTAGGCTTCCAGCTGCTGACCCACAGAATAGAAAGATCAGCACTGGCTACTGGCTACTGGCACAATCTAAAATTATTAACCTTAGTTCCCTCAGACTAAAATGGCCCAGGACTGGTTAATTCTTACTTCTTCATACAGCATCCATCTAACTGCAACCAAATAAAGATAAACATATTATTCCTAAAAATAGTATGGGATATAATCTCCCATATTTTTCAGAAATAGCAAGTGCTATTAGAACTACTTTAACAATTAAATCAGGTGCTTCCATACAAATACATAGTATATGATACATTGGTTCCAGTTTAGATAATTTTATGGCAACTGAATGACATCTAAATTTTTATTGCATTCCTACCAATATGTAATTTTTAAACACACTGTGTTAGGGATTTTGTCTTCCTCTCTGCTTGGAAATTTCAGTTCAAATTATGGATATTCCTTCAGCCTAAGTATTCATGCATTTATAGTTGTGTGTGGCATATATATGTATGTAAGTATAAATGCATATGCAAAATGTGAACCAAAGAAGCAAAACATGTCAGTGGTCTGACCGGCTGTTTGGCTTTTATTAGGTTCATGTACTCCCTATGGAGTGCTTAGGCTTCACAGTCAAGTATCAAGACTCACTGCGTTATGCAATGTACTGGCATGTTAAGAAGTCGATTCCTCCTACACAGAGTTCACAAGACACAATACAACAGGTGCATGAAAGACATGTTGGGTGGGGGTGTTTTGGAAAAATGAGGTAACAACAAACCAAAAAGGTCAGTGGAAAAAGAGCAGTCAGTCTGCTACCTACCATTATTGGTTAATTGCTTTCTCTTGCAGATGTTTTGGATTTGCTTGCATTTGAAAGACAGATCTAGAAGCAAGGGAATGTATTCATACATTGAGAGAAGAAAAACAATGAACCCACAATCCTGATCACAGCTCTGGTATAATACACAGATATTATAAATACCTCCTGCCAGGATGGGCTTTTTTCTTTTTCTTTTTCAATCAGATTTCTTACAAGTCAGCAGACAGGCCAAACACTTCAGCTGGAAGCACTGCTGAACAAGGTGCTGGTAGCCCATACTGTGAAAGTCCAGAATAATCATTATGCCCATGAAGTTAATAACACAATATACAGAACAATTTCATTTCCATTTATTCTGCTTCATGTCAGGCTTCACGTCAGCACATGATTAATTTGTTTTAAAATCCTTTCTGAGTATTGGCAATGCACAGATGCGTGGGATATGTGTATGCAGTGTTTGTAGCCATATCGCCTGGGGCAACATCACAGGGGATTTGACAAGATAGACAGGTTTGGGGCTTGGCAATACTTGGATAAGGAACCCACAACATTAACTCAAGAGATAATGTTGGGTATCGGTGCTCTCAGTGCTGCTCTACAGAAACACTGATACTGCCATAAGCTGTGTGGTACTCTTCCAAAAATAATGGCCATCTAATCTAGCAAGCATGAAGAATGGCTGGCTTGTCCTGTCCATGTGTCTGAATTAAGTCATTTTCTCAGGAAGAGCAACACAATACTGAAGCTAAGAGTTTTGGGGCTTGTCAGCAATGTTTATGGAGGGAATAGTTTAAAATGGCATGTGAGAAAGGTGGGAATTTGTGCACAGAAACTGTGAATGACAGCTGAGCATGCTCCCGGTGCTTTGCAGCCTGGATGGGAGGACAAGCCAAGCAGTGTCAGTAAACAGTAGCTGGAGAGGAAAGAAAATAGGCAGAACAAAATGGAACCTGTATCCCTATGTTTTTGAAAGAGGGGCCTGTGGCCAGACATGAGAGGGTTAGGGGAAAAAGAGTAAACTGAATCATAAGCCAAATATACAGTATTTGTAAAAAATTAAGACAAAAAGGAAAAGGCAAGAAATCCCCTTTTCTAGCACAAAAATAGATGAGGCGGACAAACAGTGGAAAATGTAATTTCAGGTTACCTGCACTGAATGTATTAATGGTTTGATTCAGCTCTGTTATTGAAATGAAGACAGAAAAAAGGAAAGGGCATAAAATCCTCCTTACAAGCAGAAATACAGATGAAGCAGAAAAACAACAAAAAACTAATTTTAAGTTACCTTGCTTCACTGAATGTAGTCATAGTTTGACTCAGTTCTGTTATTTTAGATATACCTTTAAGCCTATATTATTCTTTACTCTCCCTTCTCATTCAAAACTTATTTCTAATGTCTTGTTTTTCTCTCAGGCATGTGCATCTAAGTGTTACTACAGTAAAATGCAATTGCTTATAGGTATCTGAAGGCAAGAGGACTAAAATCTGGTGCAAGGGAAATCAAGAAGCAGTTGTTACAGTGGTTTTAGTATGATGAGGACTGACTTTACAGCCTGACCTTCCATTCTGCTTGTTCTAACTGTATAAAAATATTAAAATAGGAAGGTGTTACCTCGAGTAGGCAATACTCTGAAACAACCATGCATTCATTTAATCATAACAAATTTAAGTCTGCATTTATGAATACCACTTGGATTAAACTTCTTGTAGACTAAGAATTCATCCTCAAATGACTATTAAGCAAAAAACCCCTACCCACAAGTAAAAGCTGAAAAGACATTTGAATGTATAATAATAATATTAATAATAATAAAAACCATTACTATGATTAAACCTTTAATGCAATTAAAGCATTTTAGAAGAATTCCACCTAAAACCTAGAAAGCACAATATTGCTGAGGAAAAAAATCATAAGGTATTCAAACTTGGAAAGGAGCAGTTAAGAGATGCTGCAGCTATTTAACTGATCACTTCTTCAGCTGCAGTAAGTATGAGACTGGTGTAGCCAGTTCAAACCCAGCGCTGGTGTGATCAAGTGAAAAACACAACCGACAAGAATTTGGGAAAGCAACACAAACCACAGCTAGCAGGGGTAAAGAGGACACTTTAAAAGAAGTTTGTGTTGTTCTAACATAAAGTTACCAATATTAACGTAATCCTCAGTGCTCATGAGGGTTTGAAGTGCCAAAAGAATAGATAAGAGTTTAAGAACTGTGGATTGTGGAGCACTTTCTTGGCATGCAGCAGCCCTGCAGAAATCGTCTTCCCCCTTGTCTCTCCAGAGGGAGCTTTTCTTCTGCACAGCTCTGCAGTGTAAGGAGCACAACCTCATTCTAAGAATACCACAGCGCTTTATTGCACCTTTACACATTAAGGACATTGGTGGAATATACTATTTTCAAAAGATAACCCTGGAAATGTGTGAAATCATGCAAATATATTTGTTCCTGGGAAAAGTGAAGGGATCCTTAATTTTTACCAACTTGGGGAAAGATTAGCTCTAGAGAGTTTGTATTATGTGTTTAAGAGACTTGTCACTAAAATCAGAACCAACCTTCTTATGCAAAGAGTTATTGGATTAGATCCTCAGCTTGTATAGATTCAGGCTGCTTCACTGAAATCAGCATGCTGTTGGGAATTAGTGTTAGCTGAGAATATGGCGTGCTACAGTTATGCTGAAGAGGTTCAAAGTTGACTAAGTGAAACATGGGCCACAAGAAAAGTGTAGTCACTGTGCAGAATAACACTCCAAGATAAAGTCTGATACCAAATGCACCATACATCACAGAAACATGGAAGTGGATGGGACCATCTGAATCCCAGAGTTTGCCTTCCCAATGTTTAGTTCAGAGAGGTCAAAAGATCATCCACTCTTCACATACCCATATACCACAAAGTAAAAAATACGTCTCAATACCCTACTACATGCCCATAGCAAAGACCAAAAGCAAATTTTTTTTTTTAAATGAATGACAGTAGATCTCTTTAGAGATAAACTTTAGAAATACTCTACCTCCAAAATTATCCTGTTATTGTCTCTAATGCCCTACAGCAATCTTCCTCTGTATATTTGAAAAAAGCAAAACCAAACTGGGAATACTGCTATTGTTCAAGCATATTCCCACTACTTGAGCAATAGAGTTTCTATTTGGGATGGTATGCAACACTGATACCAAAGAACTCAAGAGATGGATTTAGCTGGACCATGCTGTGATCTCAGGCTGACAAAGAACAAGCCATAAAAGGGCTCTGCAAAGTCTAAAAAATCAAGAAAAGAAATCTCTAAAGCTCTTGGTGTTTATAATCTTTTCTTAAGGACTTTATACTAGTTTTTGTGCAACATGCATTTTTAATGATATCTGGCTTAACTCACTGTCTCTTTCAAAAGAAGTGAATGTTGCTACTCCCTATATTTTTCAGAAATTAATGGAATGGGATGTACCCATAAAACGATCTTTAACTGCACCCATTATCTTGTATCAACAGATTTCATCCAATCTTTGTATTTGATTCTAAGCTGAAGATTCTCCTGAATAAAGTCCACATATTTCTAAGAAGAAGCAGTCCAGATGTTTCTATTCTAGTTACCACCATACCACAAGAACTGAAATAGCATCAATTAAAATTGTCATTGACCTCTTACAGAGCGCTGATATAAGTGCCATTCTCCCTGTGTCCCAGCTGCTTTTTATACAATGGAGTATTTGATTTCCTCTGAACATTTGATAGAAAGATTAAACTGTCCAATGTTTCCAATTAAAAACAGTTTGTGTACTACAGTGGGTTTAACTACTTCATTAAATCACATTATGGATCTCCTCATAGCACTATTTTCAGTTCTTTCCTTCAATCTGTGAATTTTTCACTTACTGATCTAATAAAATCATCAAGAGGCTTAAATTTCATTCATATGCCAAGTATCACAAAGATGTAATTAAAAATCATTACCAATATTCCATCTGCCACTTCTGTGCGTTGTCAGTGCACCTGACTCCTCTGTATGCAGAGTGTTAAGTCTGCAAATTAATGCAATATGAACAGAGAAAATGTCCATGTTATCTAGGCACACTTTACACTCTGCATTTCTTTTACAACATCTCATACTTCTCTTTCTCAACCCTAGGAATCTCTGGTCCAGCGCATAACCAGTGTGCCTTCATGGGAGTGAAATGCTTCTCCTTCCTTTTTGGGAACACTGCCAATACACTTCCTTGCCTCTTTCGGATGTGACTGCCCTTCTTCATGTCTATGTTTTGTTCCATTTAGATCA
>NW_010176791.1:0-3774 GCF_000695765.1 Mesitornis unicolor | reverse complement strand
TCCTGCTGATGTGTATGCATGCAGAATTAATAGACTTCATCTACTACAAAAAGATGTTGGCAGGAGTTTTGTTGGCAGCAGACAGAGTAAGCACATAACTCCCTTAGTGGCTTAGTTGCCCTGGTTGCCAGTCACATTCAATATTGGCCTCAAGGTGCTTCCTCTTGACCTTGGGGAATCTCAACCTGAGCACTTTCTCCAAGGCAGCAATTTCCTCACTTTCCTGAGGGCCAAATAGCCTCGCCTGAGTCCTCCCTATCTCACCAGCAGGTCTATAAATGTGCCCAGCTAACTACCAACTTGACTGCACCTACTGCCTTTCTTCTGCAGAAATGTCCAACCTACTGTGATCACCAAAGTTACAGAGAGATTGTATTCACGCTTTTTCTCCAGAAATGCAAGTTTGTCTGGTTGTTATAAATTAAAACACAAATTAAAGTTGTCACTCTTGGTCACACTCTTCCCTTAACAAAATAGTACTGAGCTTTAAGAAACAGACATCAAGGATACACTGATCCTGATGGCAATTCACGTTACTGGATGAAAAGATTAAAAATAGTGAGCTCTCTTCAGTATAAATCAATTCATGTAATCTACCTTTATTTCAATTCAGTAAAACTCTCAGAAAGTAAATCACAGTTATATGCAATACATAATTCAAGAGCAACATCAATTCCTAATTATTTTGAGCTCATATCCACAAATAAAACCATAAGCACTCTCATTGGCTTCTACATCAACCAACAGGTCTTGATTCTGCAGTGCTTGTGTATGGGTGTTCCTCTTCATAGTCACAACCTGCCCTATCTTGTACCTCAAACTGTGCTTAGTAGCAAAGTATTTGCTGGACTGGACCTAAGAGCAGGATTTATATTAAAAAAAATTGTTTTACTTTAAGAAAATTAGGTTATATTCTGAAATTAAAACACAATTTAAAAAAAATTATAGCCAGCTTTTGGGGACAAGGTCTAAATTATGTTTAAGATGTGGTATTTAACTGAATACTCTTTCTGCCCTATGACCCCTTTGGCCTTTAATGCACTTGCCTCAATACTGCCAATAGTTACAAAACATAACAAGTAAAAGGGTTTGCAATTGTATGCAAATATGTAGTCATAATTGTATTTCAAAATACTACTTTAAGCACCAAACTCAAACTAACTGAAAAGACTGTTTAAACAATAGTCGCTAAATATGTTTCTTAAAACAAGATACTTTTTCTTTTTTATTTACTTTGCAGGGGATTTACGCATCAGACCTCTCACAAAAACAGTTTTCACAGATAAAAAATTTAAACTTCTTTTTGACCAGTACATACTTCAGCTTCCCAGTAAAAGTTCAGGTTTTCCAAATATCACCTCTTGGGAAAAACCTTACAACATGGTTTCCAGAGAAATACACAGTTGCGTCTGAATGGAGGGCACAGCTTGTGTTTTTAAAATCCTGGTTATACTTAACAAAGCACGGACATAGGCCTGCATTGCAGAAGGCATTAAAAGATAGTATAAAAGGAGAAAGCTGATCCTGGCCTCTTTTCATCTTACTGGAAATTTTGGCTCGGCTCCAATCTTCCCTCAGTTTAGGGATTAGTTAACAAAGTACTTGTCAGTATAAGAAAACAAAATTATTCCGCCACTTTACCTTTCTGGGATCATTTTCCTTGAAGTCTGTTTCCTAGGCTCATTCCATGTGCCAGAGCTTTCTGTGACAGTCACAGGTTAACTTAAAGCAAATTTGATAAAAACCACAAGCGATACCTTCACTGTAATTGCTGCTACAGGTACACTGTAATTGCTACAAATAGGCAATCATTTTTATCATAGTAGAAGAAGGTGTGGTTTAGTTTGCGCTTGTCAGAGGGTCTGTAGGAGTTTTCACAACAGAGAATCAACACTGCTTTTATTTTAGCAACAAGAGCTGTGCAAGTGATGGTATTTAAGGAATGAGGTCACATATTCAAGCTGTTTAGATACAACAGTGTTCAAAGATGTCAGCCAGGCTCCAAGTTGGTAAAAAGTGCATCAGCTTACCAGTCAGGCATTTCTAGTGCTGGTGTGCTTCTCGCATTTAATAAAGGAAGGCATGCAAAGTGAACTCCATCCTGGCACAGAAAGATGCTTCTAAAGCCCTTTACACCAGATAGCACAGTTAGAAAATACAAATTACCAGACTTGGTGCACATCTCTGAATGCTTACACCTCAATGGTTCAAGAAAAAAAAATAAATCCGTGTTCTTAGCTGAATCAGTTGTTTCTCTCTGTATTAGGAAATATTTCAGTAAGATATTGTAGCAGCAAATCCTAGGCAAGCAAACACATTTCAATTACTATATTGGTGAAACGTATTCAGTAGTGTAAAGTACTAATCTGTCTTTGTAACTTCATCCAGACATATTTAATTAACATGGAAGATCTGGCCCAACATTTCTGGCCAATGGCAGAATATATTTGAATGCTCCCAGCATCCATAGAAAGTGCAAAATTTACTCCTTTAAGTATCCTGGTATGTAAAAAAATGAGTCAATGGCTGACATGGCCTGAAATTAGTTGGTACGACTGTAACCTCACTAGAAATTTGCTTGATCACAACTAGACTTAAATTCGATCTTTTGTAAAAAAGAACAACAAAGAGTTGATAGTGAAGTGGTCCAAACCTGATTTACCGTATGCAATTCAACTGAAATCAACAGGTTTATAGACACTGATTCTTTATTTGGCCTACAACCTTTACACTAAATTTCTTCTCAGATGTAGTCAGTTAAAACATTTTCTAAATTATTTCCTAAATACATGTAGCATGATTACACAGACAAGTTTATCTGAGAAATTTTTATTGTGTCTCCCAACATACATAAATCCAATGTTTTTACACTCTTGAATATTTCTTCTTAATGGCTAGTGATATATCCTTTCTCAAAACACATTTTAGAAAGACTATTTGCTACTAAAGTTTTTATAAATATATTTCTGATATGTGTTTAAATTATAATTTCTGCTACAATACAGCAAAAATTATGCATTATAATCACTTCTCTGAAGAATTTACAGCAACCAAGGCTCCATGCTGAAAATACTTACAAGTGTGAGTTAAATAAAAGCATTCACATAAATAAAATAATTCACGTGTACAAACGTTGCAGACTTCAGCCAAAAAGATGATAGCACTCAGTACGAAAACACTGGAGTTGTCTTTAATACGCACTGTCAGGCAGTGTATTAAGTTTCTATGAAACAGTTTATGCCAAATATATTTCCTCCGACTTCATAAATGCAAAACAATTTATTTCCAGGCCTCACACATCTAGCAGATACTTCCATTAGGCTTTAGTAATTTACATGATTACAAAGATATCAAGATTAGGCCTTTGCACTGGTAAATATTGCAATAAGTCTTATTATTAAGTTTCTAGCTTCCCCTAAATTGTATTTTACAGTTTGTGTATTGAAGCAACAAGAGAGCAACAGCAATGAAAAATATTTACAACCTAGTTTGATTTATATTGCTTCATGTTTACACAGAGGCCAAAAAGATTCAATAAGTCTCACCTATACATGTGAATTTTACTCAAGGAAATAAGCCTGAGTTGCTTAACTCAGGCTTATACTTATACTTAGGTGCACAAAGAATTAGCTCCAAAGAGAGGACCTGAATTTCAGGAATTAACCCTAAGAACTTGCTGAAATGCCTGCTCCCATTATTTCTGTACAGCCCTAAGGGACTGTAGAATTAGCCCTAGTATGATACTAGAAATCCAAGAATACTTATAATATAATA
>NW_010176790.1:0-27555 GCF_000695765.1 Mesitornis unicolor | reverse complement strand
TTTTTATATTTATATATTGTTTACATTAATCAGAAGATAAAGAAAATATATTAAGTAAAATCACACAAGCAGTTTCAAACTTTTTAAATGCCATATAAAATATCTCATGATACTAACTTCCTGGAGAAGCAAAAGAGCTTTTTACAAGCTAGAACCATTCATATTGAAGTATTATTTATTACCAGAAAGTAAACTGATAGAGTTCAGTGATTTCATAATTGGAATCTGCTAAAGAAACTCAGGTTGCAGCTGGTCAAAACTTCCTGTTGACAACCTTGCGGTATTAAGAGAGAAGGAGCTACCATGAGACATTTCAGCCCTATAGCTTCCCAACATGAACTTTCTGAGGTCATGGTGCATGGATTCGTCTGACCAAGCATGGATATCTACGTCTGGGGTGATGAGGAGTTACTAGTTTACACCACACCAGCTTTCCTCCATGACAAGTGCAATGCAAAAAAATATGTATTTACTTCCTTGGGCTGTAAGGTTGGCTTGGAGGTCCTTTACAAAAGTAAGGCTGTAAGAATTTTAAACTGCAACATGAATTTTGCCAAACTCAAATGCATCTTTCTCCCATCAACCTCAAATACTAAGCAATCTATTAGACAAGGTACCTGGGAAGAAGGTAACAACAGTAAGAACAGTCAAAATGCCATGCATTTACCTGTATGTCAAATTAGTTTTTGACCATTTGAGTTTTCTGGGGAAAAAGTTATATTCCCCCACATCTGGGACACCACATCGTGGTTTCTGCATTAGCTCATATGTTTCTTCATCTAATTTGCCTGTCACCTCCAAGCCAAAGAAAGCTTGCATTTCTCGAAGTTTCGCTGCCACCGTGTTGGCACTCTTCCTCATTATGCCAGCAGGATTTGGACGGAGATCATAGTGAGTCCTGAGATAGCGCTAAGAAGGGGAAAATAAGTAATAAGCCTAGTTTCCAAACAGTTGTAGCTACACAAATTACTATATACAAAACATGCAAATGAATTATTTTATACTGTACCTCTGCAAACTGAAGATCTTTCTCTGTGAATTCATGGCTATCATCAAGGGGAATTGGGATTGTCAGGCAAAATGACAAACCCAACAAGAAAAAGACGGCAGCTGAAAGTCTTGATGGCATCATTTTGGATTTGTGAAGGCTGAAGCCCTGGTGTTTTACAGAGCAGTTACCTTTACTTTTATAGTCCCAACCCAGTGAGTCACCACTCAGGGACAAATTAGAACTTCCTTGTCACTGAAAGTAAACATGCTTAGATGGCTACTTTTTCTCCCCTCCCCAACACTGTGGTTCAGGCATCTGTTGTCCCACTGAGGGCTCTGAAACCGTATCCTCGTTTAAACACAGTCTCTGAATATTGACATAAGTTGTGGGAAAAACTGAGCAGAAGAAAACCACACTTTTTGATTATTTTGCAATAACTTACACTGGCAATAACTTTGCAATAACTTACTCTTCACTGGTAGAAAAATTGCCTTTCTACTCTTCGATAGACAAAAAGTATATATAACAAGCTTCATGATCTTTTAAATAAATTTTGCATCTTTTCAGTCGTTACACTAGTTCAACTGCAATTTTTAACAGTTGGAATAGATCATACACATTTCAATTTTTAATAAATGTTGCCTTGGCTGATAAGAAATAAGATTATAGAGAATACAATAGATTATTACATTTCCTTGCTTCTGTAAAGAAGTATAACTCTAAAGCATTAACATAAATTTTACTTCGGGGAGCCTTAAAGTGACTTTCTTTCTATCTTTCAGAATAATTTACTGCTTGAGATTAAATGCTAAATATTGGGAATTAGTTTTGAATATTTAAAAACGTTTTTATAGTAGTAAAGCAAGTAATGTAAAGAGGCTAGTTCATACACTTGATCTTCCTCAAAAACATGAATTTAATTTACTTTATGAGTGGAGCACAACCATAGATCAATGAGACAGCTACTACTCAGAGAGAAGTAATCTACCAGCTACAGGTAGGCAATGAATCTGAGTGTCTAGAGTGACAGAAATATGTTATTTTGACTTATGAGGTGGAAAATCGGATAAATCTGGCATTATGACAGACATGGGCATTGTTATATGTCAAAGCTTAAAGATGATTTCTGTCTCCCCAGAGTCACTCCAATTTCTGCTGCTAAGACTTGTATCATATCACCTGCCCACAAGCGTGGGTTCAGCGGAGGTGCTGTTTCTGCTGAATCCACCTTCCTCTTCCCTGCGGGCTGTTCCTGCATGGGAAAACCTCAGGCAGCTTTCTGGTAGACACTGGTGTGCACTTTCTGGAATACACCACCCCGCCATGGATGCTGTCTTGTTGACAACACAGGAAAAGGACAAAAATCAGTGAAGCAGAATGTGTAAAAGCTCTATTTGTTATTCAAACAATATTAGCCTTCTGTCTTATGATGACAAACAACAAAAGCAAATAAAGCTGAGAGGAATTTGTTATGCAGGTTATTTCTGTCTCACTGCCCATCTCAGCCACTGCTAAATATGGTTACACCAAGTACAGATAGACAACATCTGTTCAGACAGTTTGCATACTCTCCTTTACATTGTTTATCACCAGTGCTGAGACTTTTTTATTCAGCAGTGGTGGCATAAAGACCAGTAATGATCCCACCTTCTTGAGAAGTGCTCTCTGCTGAAGTGCTCCAGGACGAGCACTGAAGCCATACTGCCCATGTTCTCACTGCACTGCACTGCACTTCTTGCTAAGGCAGACTACCAGATTATGTATATGTCTTATTTCTTTCCTTCCAATATTTCTGTATCAGTGTTTCCAGCATTGCTTTCACTGATGTTCATTGCAGTTACATGGTAACCAGAGTTTACACTGAATTTTGCTTGCTCTGTCTGGAGCTTAGGAGCAATGGTGCTGTCTTGTCATGGTTTTCATGGCTGTAAGGAATGCTTTCTCGAGACCCTGAAGCTGTGCGTGTCATTGCTCTGCAGAACAGTACATATATATATATATATGTACATGTATATATACATTTCTATATATGTACACCAGACAGATCTCAGAAACCTGAGAGCAAAATGAATAGCTTCAAACTGCCCAGGTAACATTCCTGTGAATTCCAAATTATCTGAAATTAGCTTTCTCGTACCTAAGGGAGAACATTTGTATAACACTGCCCTTTGCCAGATGTAACTATAAGTTTTTTATTCTATGTTAGGCCCTTATGCCACTACACATTCTCAACTCTGATGTTGGGATCTTTGCTTTTGAAATAGGATAAATTAATTTCCTAACCAACAGTTACTGCAAAAACGTGATAAGTCCATGACACTTTATGAGAGAATGATCCCAAATTATTGCTAAGTTGGGTTGTCCTAATAAATATAGTTTAGCTAACTAGTAACTAAAGGTGAAACCAAATAATCAGAGACAATATTTGAATGATATGAATGCAGAATAGAAAAATATTATTTAGCTAGGTGCAAGAGTAAAATTAAAGAACAATGTTAGCCTATCAAATGATGCTCCAAGGAGGTGTGGAGCCCTGTTCTTCAAAATGTTTAAGCTGTAGTAGTCAAAGCAGTAGTAAATAGAATTGCCTTGCATGAAGAGAATGACAGATTTTTTCACTTTCTACTCTGTGATTTTTATTTACACAGATGCTCTGAAGTCGTTTTAAGTTCACAATGAAAACTCTTTCAAAAACTTTGCCTTCAGTATCCTTCATAGAGCCATCCTGAGGCATTTCCAATGGATAATTGAGAAACTGGACAAGGTAATTATAGGAAAAAACTAAAATGGGCAGCTTTTCTGAAAATAACTTCTCTTATTAGATTTGTGTAAGAAGAGATGCATAAAGCTGGGTCTTTTGCTATTATAAGACAATGAAACAAACAAGTGAAAAGACAGGCCAGTGTCCTGAACAGTCCGCAAGCAAGCAGAAAAGCATACAAAGAGAAAAAAGGCAGGGAGTCTGCAACTGTTTTGTCACAGCAAGAAATCAAAATGCTAAAACAGAAATGGATTTCTGAGAGAGTGTGTGTAATGAGGCATCGGAGAGGGGACTGAGGCTGAATCGTGTTTTCCGTGCATTCAGTTGATTCCTTTGGGAGCCCTGGCTATGTAAATATGCATGAGCCAATAAATTTTCTTGCCCATTTTACTGCTATTTATATTACACCAGTGGCTAGAAGCCTATATTGAGGCATGGATTTTTATGTCCTCTGTGCACAAAGTGAAGAAACACAGGTAAGAGACTGTGCAAATAAGCACATAAAAGGGCCAATGAAAATGAGCAGTATTCCCTCTTTTTCCAAAACAGTATCATAGAAGTAGAGTGTGATTTTTATTTTTTTTTAGGGGAAGACAAACGGTCTTGACAGAGCTGGGAACTAAGTACAGACCTCTGAAGTTGCTGTCTATTACTTTAATACATATTGACTCTTTAAAGCCTCAAGCAAGTGAAGTTTTTAAAGCTGGCAATGATAAATGACGTCAAAGCCTGCTGGTTTTGGGCAAAGTAAGATATAAAATCTTACTCGAGCTCAGGCTAAAGGGATGCCACAGTTTGAGTTTAAAAAAAATAAAAATTAAAAACTGTGAAGAGAGATGTAAATGAAGGTAACAGCAGTCAGCAGTGGTTCATAATAGACCTTGTGCTGACCCTCGTGCAAACAAGCAAGCATGGAAATTTCAAAAGCACTGAAACCCACAAAACTGCTGAACGGTAAGATTTCAACAAGCACTGCAAAATTTCTGCAGTTCTGGCATCTTGTGGGTGTGGGTAAAGTTAGCTGGACTGATGGTAATTTTCACAGGCACAGCAGAGACTGGAACAACCATGCTGGGTTTTTCCCCAAGGAAAAATGTATTAAAGAGGGATGGGAGATGTGGAACGAAGAAATGAAGTGTCTTAAAGCAGCATTTAGGTACTAATTATTTGAAAACAAGAATCGTGCCAACCATATGGTTTCAACGTACATTTTGGTACTGCAAATAATTGAAAGGTGTCATGTTTTGATTTACACTTTGTTTTTGGTGCCCAAAATAACACTATATAGTGAACGTGGTGAATGGTCTGTGACCCTGAAACAGCAGACACTTCACTTCAGACAAATAAACAGAGGACAATGTGTCAATTTGTTAATGTTTCTTACCACCAGTTGTATTTCAAGTGGAATGTCTCCAGTGCCTAGGGCTATGCTATCACATTTAGATCAGCTTCCTCTGGGAATAAGGAGTTATTCTGAGGCCCATTGTGCAGCTGGGTAAATGGAGTCCCAGAGCAGGTAAAAACACACACTTTGGCTCTGCCTCTCCAGGTGGGACTCCAGCTGTTATAAGAAGGGGGTCAAAGGCAACTGAGATTGGTTTCCATGAGAAACTCTTCAGCTGAGATGGCAAGGAATGTTACACCAGCCTGACACCTATTAAACTGTGGTATCCCTGTGCCATTTCCTGGCAATTGTGGTGCCCAGAGGTGCTCAGCAAGGTCCAATGCCAGAAGCAAGAACCATAAAAACATTTCCAAAAGGCTATGGCTCTTGTTTGAATGAGTCTCTGTAGACCCTGTGGACCACTAGGTCATGCAGAGGCAAAGGGCACTGTGGGTCGGCTGCCTTTCTGTCTGCAGCTTCCAGCACAGCCCCTGCATGAGCCTGGCAGGACCTGGGGCTGCTGCCACACAAGAAGCTGCTGATCAGCACTACCTTTCTTCTGTGTTCATTGAGCTCTGAGGTGAGATTCAGCTGTAGATTAAAAGAACTAAATCCAAGCACCTTCCCGTGTGTAGCATGTCTAAACTTTTATTATAAACAATGAAGTTCATATACTCACTACACCCTAGGCAGCAGTTCGGCTTACACTGAGGTAGACACCTTGGGATTATTTCAGTTGCCCACCTAATGTTGTTTGAAGGACAGAGAGCTCTCGCCAGTTCTATGTCATATCTGACACTCTCATGCAGACGCTTTGAGCTCCCTCCTGCATCTCAAATGGCACCAGATGCCTTTCTTCAGGCAGCTGTGCTGAGTCCCTCACAGCTGGGCTCTGCTGACTGTAATGGAGCAGACTGTGGTGGAGCCCCATCATCTGCTGCACACTTCAATTTAGGTGACCTATTCTAAAGATGAACTTTGGGCCCATTTTCTGCTGAATTCTGAACAAACAAGGAGCCACCATATTGCAAAGGTTTATTGTGTTGCTGTGCAAAGCACCAGCTCTGCAGCTGGCAGGCAGCTGGACACTGTCCCCTACCAGGACAGTTCTCCTGCTCACAGCTACATCTGGTCTTGAGGGACAGCGGCTCCCACTGTGGGCTGACAGTCAAACTGGCAGAAAGTTCCTCAGAGAGGTGCAAGAATCCAGGTTTTTTCTGTCCAAACAACTCCTGCACAGGTAGAAACTCTTTGTATTCAGGAAAACTGCTGCAGAGAAGTGAGGGTGACCCAGTCAGCTGCTGCATGCAAGGCAGAACACCCATGGAGCTCAGACCATACTCTGCTCCTCCTTACCACTCTGAATGCTTTCCAAGACTGGAACTGGCTTGCTGCTGTGGTCTAACTGTTCTCTATGAGCTACTCACAACTTTTCCTGCTTCAGGATAATTGTGGGATGCTAAACTATCTGTTTTAACTTGGCAGTTGTCACCTTTTTAACAACCATGTTTTTGCACAAGCCGTGGTGTGTCACCATATACTAATCTGCTCGTGACCTGTCTCATTTGTTGTGATTCTTACTACAACCAGGACAGTGCTCCTGCATCCAGCCTGCACTAACCATTTGAGGATGATATTTATAGTTGTAATTGAATTTTATTGATTCTTGAATGAAATAGGTGGTACCTGTAAAAAAAAAGATAATTATTTGAAGAATGGCTGCAGCCATTATGCTCTGAGGTTGAAGAAGTATTTTCTTCTTTCATTACAGTTACTTTATTACTTTGTAAAATGCAGTACTCTATTGCCAAACTCCAATATGCTCTGATTGGGCTTTTTCAGATATTCCACACATTCAGGGTTTAATGCTTAATACAAAGTTTATTTACTTGAAGTTATTTGAAGTTACATAGAATTTTGATTTAGCAGTGATGCAGCAATGTACTTAAATTACAATAAAAGGACAAATTGCATCTAGCAGAGTATAGCAATTGCAACATACAGTCGAATCACAGTACAAATGTGATTACCAGTCTCTAATATGCTCACTGTAATGACACTGGGTGTCCACAGTCCCTGGGAAGTAACATCCAGGTTGAACACAGTTCAAGACTCTTGAACTCTTCAAAGTTCTTTGTTTTTTATTGAGTGTGGGGCTGTGCCACACACTGGCCCCACACATAGACCCCTCATGCTGCTCTGGCTGACTCAAGAATGTATTTTACACTCTTAATTAACCTGGGATGAACATTTACAGAGCTGGCTGATCCACTCAGCAGACATAGCCTCCAGTCCCATTTGTGCTGAGACAAGTTCAGCTTTCTCTGAAACACCCATGGCCAGTCCCTCCTTATATTCTCCCCTGAGATTCATGAGCACATCACCCTTACCCATCTCCTCAGAGCCCTCTTCCATTATAAGGGTTCACTGATTGTTCACATCAAGTACAAAATATCCAGTTATCTCTGTTGCTAGCAAACTTTAGACAAATAATGAGTTTGTGTCTAGCCAACATATTTTTGCTCCTAATGGGAAGAAGCTGGTCAACAGTACAAAAAAAGGAAAACAAAATCCCAGGAATCCAGTTCAAAGTTAAAAACTTAATTTCCTATATTTGTTTTGTGAGACATTCACCATTCTACATTTCTGTTTTTTAAATACTGATGTTTACATTTGCAAACACTCACAAAAATATATTTAAAGACTACCTTAGCAGCACTGTGGCTCTCTGACACTCATAATTAGGTCTTGGTATGTTTTGATGTATTTTATTTGTTGTGTCAACCCAGAAATACATCTAATATGTCTTTGAAACATTTTAATTTTAGTTCTTCCATCATGGCAAAATATGTTCCCTATTTGTCAATTTACTGTCTTAGCAATATACTATAGCAACTTTATTCTCAATTTGTAAGACCTTCACTATGAATGGATAGCTGTCATTCATAGAAAGATGTAGTTCATTGCAAATGTCATAAAAGTCAGGATTAGGAAGAAAAAAATATTTGATAATTTATTTATATAGCAATTCAACATTTCTTTTAAAAAGATTGGACACTCAAGGATTTAAATAATTTTTTTGGGTGAAACAGAAACTTTGCATGCTAAGTGTCTAAGTGGAGCTTGAACTTCAAATTTGTGGATTCTACACCTTCAGGAAAGACAAATGACCCCTTTAGGGATGTGAAATAAAAAGTAATGTAATGTCCTCTGAAATGTTTTGGTTCAGACTACTTATTATTTATGAAAATTGAAGCTAGGAGCCTAACAATAACACACACATCTTTCTCCTGCCTCCACAAGCTCTTTTCTCTGACATATATTAACAATTTTACAATTAGTAATGAAGTCTCCTCATAATTTATGACTCATCTTTCTATTGATCAGCACTTACGAGCACTATATGTTCTATATTTTTATATAGTAATAACAAATAACAAATCAGAACAAGTACTATCGTTACCGAATCCAGACATTTCAAACCCCTGAAAGCCTCTGTCATCCTAGGTATTGTAAGAGAAAGTGCAACAGAGGAAAAAGGCAGGTTAATAATGTGGATTTTGAGGAGGGAAGAGAAATCGCGTCTTCAGCATCAGTGAAAAGCATGAGAGCTGTGGCCACTGTTCACAAGATAATGATCTATACTGAATGAGGTATTACCAGACACTTTGCAAATGTGTCAGTCATTAAAAGTACAGCCTAATTGAACTGTATTCCTGATGCCTTCTGTTTTTCCAAGTCAATACCTACTGGAATTTCCTCCTGAGTGTCTACGTCAGATTTATTTTCAGGATCAAAGCCTCCCATATCTGGACACAAATAATTCAGTAGCATCAAACGAATGAAAACAATGGCATTGAAATTACCCAAAAGAGACAGCATCACAAACCCTAAGGACAGGTGTTTGTCCTTCACAGAAATGCACTGAGGGAAGATTCTAAGTGAAGCTTACTGAAATTTTTTTATTTGTAAGGAGATTTAGGAGTAAACCTATATATTTTAAAAATATTTAGGAAAGGAAGTATGATTTTTAAAGCTATAGTTTTTGCTTGCTAACCATATTCACGTTGTTTATACAGCTGAGCTTTTTAAAAAACAGTTTCTCAACTCTATTGCAAAAGCTCTTGAGAATAAGGGGGGGAAAAACTAGATGTCTGATGCATACAGTTTTATAGGAAGTACCACAAGCAAGTGGTAAGCTTAAATTTAAGGACTGAATTACTGGTAAGAGATTACTAAAGGAGGTTTCAAGAAAATTCCTACTGCTACCTAGCAAGGTGCATGTTTTCAGCTATATGGGTAAGTGGCACATAAATAAATGTCTCTCTTTTTTCTATTACAAAGAAATATAATATAAAGGTGGCTGTTCATTTAATTAAAAAACTCACTCCCCCACATGGATCAAATTCAGGGAAGACCACCAAGATGGTGGAGGCTGGAGCACCTGGCCTGTGGGGAGAGGCTAGGGAAGCTGGGCTTGTTCTGCCTGGAGCAGAGAGAGCTTCAGGAGGACCTAAAGCAGCTTCCAGTGCATACGGGGAGGTATCTGAGGAGATGCAGCTGGGCATGTCACTGTGGTGGAGGGCAAGAGGGTGAGAGACAGTGGGTATTAACTTAAACAAGAGACATTCAGCCTGGATATAAGGAGAAACCTTTTCCCCATGAGCACAGTTGAGCAGTGACACAGGGTATGTAGAGAGGTTGTGCAGCCTCCGTCTTTGGAGGTTTTCATCCTCTACTGGGCGAAGTCCTGAGCCCTGAGCAGCCTGGTTTGACCTCAGAACTGTCCCTGCTGTGAGCAGGAGGTTGGACCAGCGACCCCCAAGGTCTGCTCCAGGCTGAGTTATTCTGTGATTCTGTACCTTAATATCAGTAACCAAATATCAGAATTATAAATTTTGAAAACATTTCAGTGAGTATGCTTATGTGTGACACTTAAGACATACTCAAGTACTATACATTGCAGATTTTTGAGCGTGGATTAATCTTGATTAGAAAAAAAATACAACAGGGTTCCACATGTTGGCTGTCCCTCAAAATCTTTCTTTAGTGGATTCTCATGTTCAAATTTATTGATTAATATGTTTATCATATTAGTGGATCTTCAATTACTGTGAAATAGTGGTCAAAAACTGGTATAGATAAATTAACCAGCCAACACAATTTGCAAATGCAAATTAGTCTTAATGTGATTGCTACATAAGTTCCCTAGATATGTAATTTCAATAGTTTGAAAACATTTGCCTATCTAATGCTATAACATATCTTGCACATTAACAGTGCTCTATATGAATAATGAGAGCAGAGCAATTTCAGTCATTACTAGAGATTACCCCTGCAAAAGAACTTACGCAAAATGCAAGCAATATTCATGTGTCTCATAAATGAGACTTACTGTGTGATGGTTCATACTTTCAGATTCATAATCATCAACAAACTCACTAAAATGACACAAGGCTTAAGTCAGAATGGATTCTATCCCAGAAAATTTAAAAAGTATTAGAGCATCTTCTGTTAAGCTAGCTTTTGTGTTGTGAGTAGTCATGATATCAGCAAGATCGCGAGATGGTTAGACCAACATCTTGGGAAGATTTCAAGTCCCATACTCCCAAATATTCAGTGTCTTCCAGTTTGTTTAATCTACTTTTCACTAGCCAGATGTGAAGTGTAATTTATTATATAAACAGGTTAGAAAATATCTGCCCATAGCTGTGTCAGTATCTTTCAAGTTAAGAAAAAATCTGGCACCATATGTCCTTTAGTTACCCTACCATATAAAATGGAAATTCCTGACTGAAAGCAAACCATGACAAATGTTCACTGCAAGTTTCACAGAGCTTACGCATTAAGTTTTGCTATTGCTTTACTTCTTTTCATGAAAAATAATTTATAAAACCTGATCAAAACTGACATGGAAAATTCAGACTATGCAAAATACTGCTATTACTATCAAATAACAAGACTATTTACATTTCAAGCTCAGATAATTTGTTATAAATAAGGTTTGTGTATTTTTGTTTTCCTTTAGCACTGTATGAGTAAAGATGAACATTAAAGCAAAATTTTTCAGCTTTGTCTAAAAAACATCAAAATATTTTGAAACATCAAGATTTTCTCTGAAGGTTGTTTTTCTATAAAGAATTATTTAAAACTATTCAAATAACTCCAAATTAAATATTTTTCACCAGTACTGCTTAGGAAACATCACACGTATTAACCTCTTGCATTAAACCATGACAAAAAGAGCAAATGTTGCATCCATGTAATATTAAACCAGTTGACTTCCAGAAACTGAAAGTCTCCAGACTGAAGAGAATGTTACAATATGGCAGATCTACTTTTGGATATTAGGAAATTTGACTAAGAGACAAAATTTCACATCCATGAAGCTAGCAAAGTAGGAATTTGAGGTTTACTCACATCCCAGATTAATGCCTGTGTTGCTGTACTAAAGGGCTGAGTCAGTTCCTTCTGTCTTTGTGTAAGAAGGGATCAATCCAGTTTTAAATACTGTCTCATGGAGTACCTAATTCCCAGAGCACAAAACTCCGATTGTATCATTAAGTACAAATACTTTCATTCAGTTTTGCTGAATTGCCGCAATTTCTTCATTTAACATACAAATAAGTAATGATCCATCCAGCTCAGTATTCTGTCTTAGCAATGGTAATAAGAAACGATATCTAGGGAGAGCATGAATCTGATGAGTTTTTGAATTATGCCGGCTGCTTTCACAATCTTTTTCCAATAGCAAGCTCCAGATATTCACTTACTGCTCTGTAAGAGATGTTTTCATCTCTTCCTCTTAAATCACACTCCTGCAAGTGCCCCCTAGTTCTAATACTGTAGGATGTGGTACATAACATCCTTACATTCAGTTTAAGATTCACCTTGATAATTTTGCAAATCTTAGTTATATAAAGTTCTTGTTCCCCTTTGAAGAACAAAAAAGCACAAAGTACTCATGAATTGGACACAGGAAGGTTTTATAGAGTGACAAAATAAGCCCTCCATCATTCATGTTTTCAGCACTTATCCTGATGATGCTCAGCACTTTATTGACTTCTTCTGGCTGCCACAGCATGTAGAGACATTGATTTCTGAGTGAAGAATTTTCTTGTAAATTTCATTCTTGCCCTTATAGAATAGGCTGCTTAACTTCCAAATGCAATAGGCAGAAAGAATGTGAACTAACTTAACAGAATCAAAGCTGACATGATTGCAGATTTTTGCTATGATTGCCTTAGTGGTAACAAAAAAACCCAATTCTAGAAGTGCACACTGTCCTCTAACATTATTGAAACATAAGGATTGTTTTACCTTATTGTGCAATTTTAGCTGCATTGCTTCATCATCATTTACAGGAAAAGAATAAATAACAAGAAGAAAAGATCAATTTCCCATTCAAAGCTGACATGACCAAAAAACCTCATGTGGCTAAACAAACTGTAAGTTAAATTATAGGATATACAATATTCTGTGCACCAGATAAATGTGTGGGCTTTTTCTAAAGCTGTGTGAATAACTGGTATTTTTGTTCAGTCAGAATAAGACAAATTCGAAAAAATAATTATTTGATCTGAAGTTTTTTGTCCTTGTCTTTCTTGTCAGAAGGAAAAAACCCCAACATTTCATATATCTTTTATAAGAGCTAAGGCTTAAGCCCATGGCTAGTATTAGCAAGTACAGCCATCAGATCCAGGGAAGTGATCACCCCCTCTGTCTGGCACTTGTGAGACCACATCTGGAGTGGTGTGTCCAGGTTTCGACTCTACAGTACACAGAAGAGGCTAGAAGATGGTCAGGGGCTGGAGGACAGGACATAGGAGGAGAGGCTGAGAGTTGGGCTTGTTCATCCTTGAGAAAAGAAGGCAAAGGGGAAACCTTATTGCTATCTACAAGTACCTGACAAGAAAATGCAGAGAAGATAGAAACAGACTCTTGGACATGCACAGAGAAAGAACAAGAAACAATCAACATGAATTGGAACATGGGAAATTTCACTTAGATACTAGGAAATGTGCACTTGCAGCCCAGAAGGCCAACCACATCCTGGGTGGCATGAAAAGAAGTGTGGCCAGCAGGGAGAGGGAAGCAATTCTGCTCCTCTACTCTGCTCTGGTGAGACCCCACCTGGAGTAATGCATCCAGTATAAGAAGGACATTGAGCTGCTAGAGTGGATCCAGCGGAGGGCCATGAAGATGATCAGAGGGCTGGAGCACCTCCCCTGCAAGGACTAACTGAGAGAGTGGAGGCTGTTCAGCCTCGAGAACAGAAGGCTCTGGGGAGACCTTACTGTGGCCTTCCAGTTCCTGAAGGGGTCCTACAGGAAAGCTGGGGAGGGACTTTTTAAAAGGGCAGGTAGTGACAGAATGAGAGGGAATAGTTTTAAACTGGAAGCAGGTAGATTTATATTAGATATTAGGAAGAAATTCTTTACTGTGAGGGTGGTGAGCCACTGGCACAGGTTGCACAGGGAAGCTGTGGATGCCCCCTCCCTGGAAGTGTTGAAGGCCAGGTTGCACCTGGTGTCCCTGCCCATGGCAGGTGGGTTGGACTGGATGATCTTTAATCTCCCTTCCAACCTAAACCATTCTATGATTCTATTATTCTAAGTTTGTTTTTGTCATAAGGGAGGTAAAATATTTGAATTGGCTGCCTAGAGAGACTTTGGATCTTCATCCTTGGAGGTTTTCAGATTTTGAATAGACAAGTCCCTAAGTAACTTAGTCTTATTAAATCTGTTTTGAGAAAGGGATTGTGCATATGACCTCTGAAGGTCCCTTCTAACCTAAATTAACCTGTATTTCTGCAATTCTTTGAAAGATGACTGTTATCGATCCAGTAGATCATTGTAAGTTCTTTCGAAGGAACCTAAGTATCTTAAGATAGTCTTCTAGCTTCAAAGTGTTTAACAAGCATTAGCTGATTAATCCTCATATATATGTCATCTATTACCTAACTTAGCAGTTCCTTGCAGGTTACATAGTAAAATTGAGGAAGACTGGTCGCAAATTTAAGTTATCTGTCAATTTCAGTGCATTCCTCCCTGGCAGTTTGTTAAGCATCTCAATTTAATCCTGAAATCTGGGACAACAAAAATTCAACAGTATGTATATAGAGGAGGATCCTAAAAGTATTGGTGAAATCAACAATAAAAATTACTTTACAAGCCAGTAATATCAGCAAGCTCATTAAAGATGTTTGCAGATTTGAAATTCCAGATTCCAGTGCATGATGCTCAAACGCAGTTTGTAAATTAATTCTTCAACGAATAAATCTGAGAAAAGGATATCCACTACTAATGGTTTCCCAGTCCAGTCTCTAGGTAATCACAGTATGTTCCAGCTCCAAAAAAATATCAAGTTGACAACCCAAAATCTTTGGTAGGTTTCTCCCTTTGAATTCTGTGCCAGGCACTCTATTGATTCATATGTTTAGAACATTCAGTTGAGAAAGGTAATAAATAACAAAATGACCAGCTAAAAATGTCTTGAAAATGCTATCTACAAAGGCTTTGTAAGAGGACAAAATGTTCAAAATGGGCTGTTCTTAATTCTTTCATTATGGAATTCAGATGTGTGAGTGAGCATCATACATATGAGAGTTATAAAATGCCTGGGAACATAAAATAAGCAGTTAGGTTGCCAAAGCTAACACGCAGCTGTGCAGGATTAACTATTATTGTGCCCACTTTAACCTGAGCAAATTGAAACTGTTCTCCTGTGATTTGATAAGACTTGGTTGGTGGTTATTTGAGTCACTAAAACAATGACTCAAGTCTGAGTCTGAAACTGAGGCAGTATTTTTAGATTATTAAAAAACAGAGAGACAATTTGAAGCAGGGAACTCCTCTGTCTTGTTTACCTGTGGAATGAAGGGTAAGGTGTTTCACAGACATCTGAAAGGAGAGGCCTTTCCAGTGAGTCACCAGTGGAGTTTCCAAAACTGCTATTAAAAAATAACTAGAAGCATAATAACAAATGGCCGAGCTCTTAAATGAGCTGCATGTTAAAGGTGGTTCATATTAATCTCTTCTAAATACTAACTCTTTCTGTTTGAAGAAATACAGAGCTACACTTTGCCTAGGCACGGTAGTGTTGTTATTTTCTCAAATCCTTTAGCCAAGTGATCCATTTGACATGATATTACTTTTTTAGTCCTTTTTTTCAAGCCTATGGTAGATAGACACTGCTCTGAACAACTTCTAAATGCCAAAAAAAAGTGTTTAAAAATGTCTAAAAGACACAGTTAATTTAGTCGCACAAGTATTTTCAAACACTCTATATTGGGTATATATGGTAAAATGCAACCAACTTTCTCACTATTTATCAGAATTGCTCCAGGGTGCCAGGACTCCAATAAATTAAAGATCTTTACAATTAAAGAAAAGATGTGTTTGCAAATACAGTCCTGTGTGGTCAATAATACTAATATAATATTTATTCAAATATTCAGATATTTATTCAGAGGTATCTTGTTAAGAACTGGGATATCTTTCCATGTCATTGGTCCAGGTTATGCAGACATTGAAAATGTGTCATTGGGAAAATCCTGCTTAGTTTGCCCCAAATACCTTTTTTCTTGGAACATTCTGTTTAGAATGAGCATTTTCTGTTACTACAACAGAATGTGATGATTCAGCCCTGACATTATTGATCACAGAAGCTGCAGAATACTTTAATCCAGATTTCTTTGCTGATACCAATGAAGCTACAGCGATGTTGATTTCTCTGTGTAGGTGCTAAGTATCAGGGGCTCTTTGCTGAAAAAGTTTTAGCTTTGTCTGACTCAGACTGAAACCAAACCAAACCAAACCAAACCAAGTCCCACAAGGGGTAATCTTACCTGTCAGTCATCTTTGTAGAGTAGGTGGTTAAATTCCAATGTAATGACCCTTATATTGATTAACAAGGGACAGACTTCCAGTGGTAAAATATTGAACCTCTAGAGCTCTAGGCTAAATCCCAAACTTGACATGATCTATGTACTATTAGAATGGGCATGGCACAGAGGAAAATGCATAATATACGCTGAAATATTTACTCCTACTCAACCTGAGCTTATGAAATTTCTGAGAGCAGTATTGAAGAGAGGCATTCCTTTTAATAAAAGCCAATAACCAAACAGTTACAAATAAAAGAGTGATTACAGTCCTTAGACTGTAATAACCAATTAAATGGTTAGTTGGGGGAACAAGGAACTTTCCTAATATATATTTGTCTGCCTTCTACACTGTATTTATAAATATATGAAATCCTCTAATGTAGTACAGAAGTTTTCAGGATTACCCCAGTTTACATAAACTTGGATTCTAGACAGGCCTGGGGTCTGAAAAATGTAGAGATGCAATAAGAGACAATATCCCATGATTTAGGCATTAAAAGCACAAGGCATTCAGATGAAGGAGTGAAGAAAAGAGATAGGATAACAATGTACTCTGTTCATGAAATGGAGTAGACTAATTCATTTCGGAAGATGATTGTCATGAGACCAAGTGAGACAGATTTGATGGAATCTAATCTTCTTTCTCCTTCTCACATGAAAGAAGCTACAAGTTGTCCCAAGTACAGGCCCATACTCAAGCAGAGTTAATCTAACAGCAGTCTTGATAGTGGATGTATTTGTTTTTCTGATGAAAAGGAGACATAGAAGAAAAGCTGATTTATGGGTTTAAACTTTTCCTCACATGTTTATTATTTCCCCTCTCCATTTCTCTTCAAGAACTAGCTCTAGTTATACAAAATTATGTACATTCTAGTTGTAATTCACTGTGGAGGAGCACGTTAAAAGTGAGACTTTCTTTGAGAAAGATATGGCTTAAGAAATTTTGCTTAGTTAGATACCGGAAAGTAGCTTCATAATTAACCAACTATGGTAAAATATTGGTTAAAAAAACCCCTCCAAAACAGACATAAATAAAACAGTCATAACAAAATACAGTGTGATCTTTTTTCTTTATCTGAAGCCTCTATCAAGAACAACTAAAAATCTTATTAGCATGAACCTATTAAAACTGAAGAGGAAGCAAACTAAGGGAGGAAGAAAACTACAGCCCTAATTTTTTAAAGGTAAAATATCTGTAATCCCAGGTGTTCTGGAGCTGATGACCTATATTATGTCACAAAATTAAATAAAATTCTTGTAAACACAACACATGATTCATATCCTGCTCTTGAACTTAAAATACCTAGAAATAAGTAAAATAAGCAAAAATATTTATTGAAACAACAGACCCTGATTTCTGAGGTACCTTGAACTTAGTTTTGTCCTCCATTGGAGTGAGTTTTGCATTCCAAGGAGGAAATATTTACTGCCTATTACAAAACAAAGATATTTTAAAACACTGGATATGAAAACCCCATATCTCACATACAGCACTAGTCATCACAAATTAATGATAAAGACAGGAAGTGTAACAGCCAATTTTAAAGCAGCATGGCAGCTGTTAAACACTACATGGCACTTCCTATATTGTTAAGCTAGAGATGAACTTACTGGAGCGTGTGTTATGAATGGTTTTAAGTGCATGAAGTCTTCTCTCCAGGTCTATAGCTTATGAAGAAGCTTGAATAACATCAGATGTGTGGATTCAGATTTAGCATAAAGAGCTCACAGCTAAAATCCAAGAGTGCAAGATTACATGCCTGTTGAAAAAAATTTACCTATAAATATAGGGATTTGAGCAACGTAAATACTGACATCAGATGAGCTTTTGTGGCCAAAGAGAATATAAAACTACTGAGTCAGGGTGGTATGCTGTCCTCAGCCTGTGGTAGCTCGGCCACAAATATAAGTTAATAATCTCGCAGCCACTTTGGCTAATAGAAGTGGACATTTTAGCAATGTCAGAAGTTCTTGCCAGAGGTTATAAATGTTCCAGGATGGATACTCATGGACATTCACCAAATCACAGGAACTATGTCTCAAACATCTGCTCTGTAATGCAGGAGCTGAAATGTGATGGAGTTGAAAAAAACTCCAGTAAATACTCATAACTCTGACAATGCTTTCAAAGTAATGGTACTAGCAATAACAGAAATTTCAAATACTTTCTTTTCTGTTTGATTACCAGATGATTTAAAAACTATAGGTTATATTTTGAGTCCCTGGGCTTAATTAATGATGGTTGTGGAGGACATTTAATTGTTCTGGATATCAGAAGTGATATTTCTTTTCAGCAGAATATGATACCTGCACATACTATTACTGATTTTTGTGTTGTTCTAAATCACTCATGAACAGAAACTCATAAAGAAATTAAGAAACCTAATGTTAACATTGATGTCACTATACATGTGAGCTACGGGGCAATGTCCTGGATGGTTTCAATGGATATCATGTGCAAACTTTGCAGTGGAAAAAGGTAACAGTCTGAAATAAGAGTGAGATCTCTACAGAGAATTAGGGTCAACAGCTGCACAAGAAAGCCTTTATTGAGTATTAAATAATTCCTCTTAACATCAGTACTTTGTCTGTTGGACTGCAATAAAAATACATTATGTACGTATGTGATTCTATATTTTTGTCATATCACAGCTCACTACTGTAAGGGACCAAGAACAAGCTTTATGAGGAGCATCTGAGAGAACTGGGGTTGTTTAGTTTGGAGAAGAGGAGACTGAGGGGAGACTTTAATGTGCTCTACAACTACCTGAAAGGAGGTTGTAGAGAGGTGGATGTTGGACTCTTCTCCAAGTAACACGTGATAGGATGAGAGGAAATGGCCACAAGTTGTGCCAGGGGAGGTTTAGATTGCATATTAGAAAAAAATTCTTTACTGAAAGAGTGGTCAAGTATTGGAACAGGCTGCCCAGGGAGGTGGTGGAGTCACCATCCCTGGAGGTGTTCAAAAAACGTGTATATATGGCACTTCAGGACATGGTTTAGTGGGCATAGTGGTGTTGGGTTGAAGTTTGGACTTGATGGTATTAGAGGTCTTTTCCAACCTTAATGATTCTCTGATTTTATGAAAGAGTATGTATTATACATACTTATACATATACATACACATCTATACATATATACACACACAGACATATAAGAAAGTATGTATTAGATACATATAATCTTTCTTGACTAACATGGTGTATTAGTCTTTTTACCTTTAAACTCCTATTTGCAACTATAGTATTTGAAGCAGGATTGAGAACTATTTTCCAGATCTGTATCTTGGAAAAAGATATTAGAAAAAGAACAGACGATTTACAAACTTGTTTTTGTAGTCTGCTGAAACAAAACAGAATAATTCCATCAATCTGTTCTTAATTCCGCTAATATATTTGTAGTAACTACTTTAGAATCCTGTCAGGATAATACGCTCCCCATCACATACTAAGGACTTGTTTTTCTGGAACAAAAGGAAAGACCGTGATTGCACACTCTGAACAAACAGATCATAAAATTTTTAGGGCACATTAACTCTGTAGAGAGAGTCACAAAGTCCAAGCCACGTAGCTGCATGCCTGGAAGCATGAAACCAAGCACTGGGGAGGTGGCAAGCACTGGGCGAGGTGGCAACCATCACTAGATCCATATCTGGTGTTAGCTGGATGCCTGGAGGAGTGTGAAATGAGGCAGAGGCCTCATGGTCCCAGTCCCTCATTTCTTTCCGCCCCAAGCAAAGGAGCCATTACCTCTACCCATGCAGGTGTGAATTAACAGACTTCGTGACATTAACATAAATGATAAGGTTGTCTATAGTCATCCCCACCCACATGTATGCCCTGGTGATGTAATGCAGAAATTTGAGTCCACTGAGGCATCCTCCTGCCTGCTGTCACATACATCAGGGAATAAAAACCCTAAGATTCATGCTAGAACGGGGGGAGCTACTTCTCCAGCCATGGAGTGATGAGAACCTTCCCCCTTGGTGGGAATGCTGGCCAAGGTACCTTACATGGGGACAGGATGAACTCGGAACTACATCGATGAACTGAACAGATTAACGAATGCACTCCCTCTCCATCCCCACCACTCCCAGAGTAATTCCAGTGATTTCTACAGAACTGCACCACTGTGGGTTTCCTCCTATCTGCTGATGATTTTTCTATGTGAAGACAATTTGTGACTTTCCCATTAATTCAGCCTTCATTTTGGGAAGTAAGGAATCAGCAAACTTTATCTTGTTTCTTGGCAGGGCCTAGGGAGGAAGGAGATGCCATTAGGCACTTCAGTAAATTCTTCCTTTATCCTAGCACAACTTTTTTTTCTACTGAATTGCTATGTTGGTATTGGCAAAACTATCCAGGATGAAATGAAATGATTGAGAAAGCAACCGTCACTGAACACCTTGGCTTTTTCCCTGCACACTGGAAGGGGACTGCCTGGTGAGGAGAGGCTGGGGTGGCTTGAGACTCTTCAGCGAGGAGGGTCGGGGTGGCTCAGCCCGCATTGGGCCAAGTGCAGGCTGGCAGAAGCTTCCAGAAGACACTGCAGGCAGTGGGGCACATTGCACGGCATCTGCAAAGCTGAGCCAAACCACAGGTATTCGAGTGGCTTCCCAGCCAGCCTGTGTGGAAGTCTGTGACCTACTTCTTGCAACATTCCAGTGCATAAATATACCTCCCTACCTGAGCACTACATTCATTTCCAAGAAGCATTTCTTAATAATTTTATCTTGATTTCCCCTTTTATTTCCTCTATCATGCTCATTCGCCTTTTCTTTCCTCACCCCCAGCCTCATTCCTCAGCCTGGCTGATCTCTGTTTCAAACACAATGTAAGTAGAAAAGTCAGTTTTCTCACAATTAAAGGTGAGAGGAATGTATTCGTCTCCTGTCGTTCACCCAAATGCACTTTGATATTTATATTCATACACTTCTCTCCATAGCACTTTCGCTCAGACAGTAAAAGCTGTTATAAATTACCCAGCTCTCTGCAACAGGATCCAGCATACTTTCTTTAGGGGAGATCTTGGTGTTTTTCTTCTTGTACCCAGACCAGCAAGAGTCAGCCCTGCTCCTGGAGAGCCTGTGACTGAGAGAGAGGAACCTGGAGAAGGGGGAACAGCACCAGAGGCTGCAGCAAAACCCCATGTCCTGACAGGCACCTCTACCATGGCCACTGAGCAGGGTGCTCCCGAGGTGCTCCCAAGGGGGAGCTCAGCAAGTGGTGCACAAAGGAAGGTCATACTTGTGTTATTATTAAGATGTCTTAGCTGGAAATACAGATTTCTGTAATGATAGCTAATTGTTCTGATTTTCATAGTAGAATCATTGCACTAGTTACAGGGAGATGTTGAAATGAAGCACTATCAGCTATATTGTCTGCAGGTTTCATCACATAGTATAACAAAACATGAACTCTACTACCCAAGTACAGTGAAAGCCATGCAAAATAAAAACATAAAACCATGAACACCTATTTTTCTTGTAAAGAACCATGGAAAATGTACTAAACAAGGGAAGTAAATGTCCCATGGAGTCTTCATATGTTCTTTTTTATTTTCCCTCTAGGGCTTTTTTTTTCTTAATTATCTTCTGCTCTTGAACATGGACTGCTTTGTCCAATTTCCTCTGAGGTTATCGTATTTTTGCTGAGACCTCTGCTCCAGTCTGTGGCTTTCAAGCATAATTTCTTTCTCAATGGTAGTGTCTGGACTTCCAACTAGAGCTAACTTCTGATTATGCATTTTACTAGAAAATTGACTTGAATAAATCACTCATAAAAATTGCCTTGGAGGGCCTTCACAGGCCCAAAATCACAGTTACAATTAGGCCCTGCATGATGTGGAATAACCCTAAAAGTCCTAAACATAATCCTGTGGCCTTGAAGTACAGCAAAGTGAAGATAAGACACTGGAGCACATGAGGGACAGGACTGATGAAGCTGCCTTGCAGTGTGGGCACACCTCTACTGTGTGCTGCTCAGTGGAGAGCAGCAGACATGCCATTCTAGGCTGCACTAATGGAGGAGTATGGCTCTCCTGCATTTTGGGAACAGTCCTGTATATAAGGCTGCACAGCAGACATATAACAGAGGTATGGTCTGGAATAATGTTTTTTTGGACAGACCTATGGGTGTACATCAGAAAAGGCCAGGAGAGGCAGAGGAAACAGCCGTGACTGCAGGTTTGAGAAGGCTAGCTTGGAGACAAGAGCATGGGATGGGAAGAATTGCAATGTCAGCATCTTCTGGCCTGACATAGGTAAATTGAAATCTTTCATGATCTTCTCTCTCTCTGGAGCTGCACATCTTGTTGTAACTCACTTGGCAGCCCTGAGGCAGGGTCGTTCCTCTCCAGGAAATACACTGTGAGAATCTCTTCATGTGCTTTTCCCAATCTCGCTACTAACTGACATCTCAAAACCTTGTCCCTCACTCTGCTGGTCAGTACAATGGCTCCCTGCAAGATCAATTCCTAATCTGTATAGGGTAGCTAAAAACTCAGTTTGCATGATAAGCTGGCAGAGAGAGATAGAGCAGAGACCTGATATTAGGCCCTGTAAATCTTTTTCTCATTCTATTTTCGCATTCATTATACAGCACTGTATAATCCATCAGCAGATTTTTTGCATAAGGGCAGTTCTTCATTGGTTTCCAGTCCATATTCAGTATGGGTGCTGTAATGTAGCCTTCTGAGTGCCTCTCACTGCTTTTTCCTGTTTTCCAAGCAAAGTGGTTTTTGTTCCTAGAAGCATTGCTTTTGCCAAGAATGGTAACCACAAAAATTGCTGTTTACATCACAAATTCAGAAGGCACAGACAACAAGTCTCTCACTTGACAGGGCAGAGAAGAAAAGAAGCTTGAGGCCCCGGGTTACCTTAGTGGGGAGGTGACCAGCCATCTGGGCTAGCGTGGGAAGAGTCCACCACAAGGAAGATGACACTGCAGTGGTTTTGCTGCTGCCAGGAAGGGCCGCAGAGTGCCACAGAACAGAGCATTTCTTGGCCTTCTTTTGTTGTTACCCACCAAGGTTTGACTGAAAAATACACCTCTCTCTTCCAAATAAACTTGGCCCAGTTTAAGCAGTGCAGTGATTATAAACAGCAGAATTGACGGCAGCTACTGACAGTAATCTGAACCAATAACAAAGAAATCAGCTTTGTGGGAAAGAGGGAAAACATACTAATGCACGAAGCATTAAAAGGCAGGAGGAACCAGCACATGCTTCTAAATATTTCTTCAGATTTGTGTCATTTGCTGTCCTGTCTAAGATACACAATACTGCTGGGGAGAAAGCAGGTTTGTACAGATACCTCACTGTGGGCTCAGTCCTGCCATGATGCTGAGCAGCAGAGCTTGCAGGGTGCCAATGGACCTCCTGCAGACGCTAAGCCCTGTGCTTCTAATAACTCTGCCTCTACTGGGGTCTGATTTTTGTTTCTTTATTTATTGTATTAAAGCCAAGGGATCCAGCACCTTTATATTCCTTAATCAGCAAAGCACATTTTAGCCCTTCAGTTTTCCATGTTATGTAAGTTGCATCCCTTGCAGTTTCTGCCTTCTTTTCTTCTTTGTTTAGTTGAGATCTTCAGAACTGAAGCTGCCTCTGATCCTTAAAAATCCTGTTAAAGCCTTTACGAGAGAATATAGGTTACTTCTGGTTTTCTTGCTCAAAGTATTTCCTTTCTTGCTTTTAGTTTCTATCATTCAGACACTTCATCCCACTGCTAAATTTCAGTAAGTTCCTAATGTATAGGCTTCATCCCTTTCATACTTTTAATCTATTTAGTGTCCTATAGAAGCATTAGCATTCTGTAAAAGAAATTCAGTTACTTAATTTAAATCACTAGTTGTTTTTCAAATGAGGTAGAAAGTAACCCTCTGTGGTTTTTCATACGTATTTGAGTAAATAAATATTTATCTCCATCTCAGGTGTATTAATTTCATAAAACTCTCATGATTTCATACTACTGAATTTTACAATATTCTTCCATATACCTTTAAATGTTTTAGAGATCCTTGGAAATGAAAATAAAACACCATGATTATAACTGTCAAGAGAAATTAATGATAATATACTATTTCATCCACCTACACACACCAGAAAATAAATATGAAACAGAAGCTTCAGGTTAAAATAAAGCTAAAGAAGCTACTCACTGATTTTATAATCCATCTCAGTCATTACCCAGCAACCGTAGTTACTCTGTATTGTTTTCCACAGCCCTTTTTCTCTTTGCTGTATAAATAATGATTTTGTTTCTAGAAAGAAAGAAAGGATGAGAGCAGATGGAGTAAGAATAACTGTTTTCAGGAAAGCAGACCACAACAAAATCAGGGAAGTGGTAGGTGTTATCTTCTGAGAAAATAACCTTAGTCTAAGAAAATGATCTAAGACTGTAGGACATAGAAACCTCTCAGAGAAGCGAATAAAGTACATAAACTGTGTATAGGTAAATTCTTCTGAAAGAAGAGAAAGGTCAAAAGAACATACCATTATACTTGAAGATGCCTGAGAATCAGAAGGAACTGGATAAAAAGTGGAAACACTATTAAGTATGAATATAAAGTAACAGCAGTAGCATGTGGGCATAAAATGAGAAAGATTAAGACACAAAACCCCTTTTGATTGTTGAGCATCACATAAAACAAGAAGTGTAGACCATACAGTTAAACCAGAAATGACAGAAAGAAAAGGAACCTTAGCCCTGTTGTTTAGCAGGTGGAGGAGCCAGCTGGGGAAGTGGATCCTCAATTTATGAACATCACCAGGTGAGAGCACACGGGATTCTCAGTGAGATTGTGAATTTCATGTAGTAGTCCACCACCTGAATCTGGTTTTATTTAACATTTTCATCAAAAGCTGCATGGAGAAACGGGGAGTAGGACAGAATGTGTTACCACATGTCCTCATACATGTCCTGGATGGCTTTCTCTATCAAGGAACCTGAACATCTTTTCTTTTAGTTGGGTTTTTTCTGTTGTGGAGGGTTTGGTTTTTTGTGGTTTTTTGGGGGGAAGGAGGGTTTGGGTTTTTTAGATGTGCTTCTTTCCTTTTGTAGGTGCAGAACCCAATGCATATTAAATACCTGAGGTGATGAAGATTTGGCAAACTGATTAGAACATTTGTATCTAAGCTTTTATATTTTGCAACATATAATAACAAAGCAAAGCTGATTAGGTTACAGCAGCATCAATGCTGTTACAACTACACCTGGAAAATGCCATCTTTGTTTTTCTGTGATAGAACCTAAAACACAGTTGGTACAATTTTAATTAATGTAAACATAAACACGAGTAAGGCCCTGTATGGTCTCTGGCTAATAAATGGCATCACATAACTAATAAGAAAAGCAATCATTAAGCAAGTTTTAATTTTACCAGTCACTATCTGCTTTGAACACCAGTTACTCCCAGTCAGGTTCATATAATATGTGCATTCTTATGAGACAGAATGAGCTAGATACATAATACAGAGCTGTTAGACTGAAAGCAGGTCTTAGTGACAATACTGGAATACTGGGAGGGTGACCACAGGCCTCTGGACACTGCACCCGCCACAGGTCTGAAGTCAAAGTTGGAGTCATAGTCAAAGGAGAGACCTGCTCTCTGTCTTCTTGCTAAAAGGACTTCTGTTTAACTTGTGAGCAGCTGCTGCTTCCCTCTCTCTGTATACTACAGATGGTAAAAATTCCCTTATTTTGCAATATATTAATATTCCAAAAGGCATTTTGAGGGGATCTGATGAAATGATGTACAGATGGACTTTGATTTATTGGATTTCTTACCTGTTTACAAGTCCAGATTGCTGTATACTGCCTCTAAGATCACAAGCTCTCATTTCGCTCAGGAACATGCGGTTACTAATTGTGCCAGAATAAACTAATGACTACATGAAATGATTGCTCTCAGAAACTCCCAGTCAGAGTGAAATGAAGCCATTTTGGATTCAGGGCCTTTCCATTTGTAAAAACAGCTAATGGCTTCTGTTTTTTGGCATGCTGGGTAGGACTTGCAAGTCAGCTCTATTTAATGATGATTTCAGCATTCTCTCGGTGGAAGTGGCTGGTGCTTAGTTTTCTTTTTTAGTTATAGATCCTACATTATAGCTAATGTACCAGCAATAAATAGTGATATTTAGATTAATCAAACTAGTAACACTAACAATCTGATTTTGTCAATGGCTTTGGGTCAAAAATATGTCACTAATAAGAAAAAATCTTTGGTCTTCCTAGGATTTTAGATCATTTGCCTTTCATAAAACATAGACAGTGATTTGGAGTTGTGAGATAATGAAGCTGACAGCCTCTGCTCAGAAGACAGATTGCTAAGGCACACAGTCTGTGCAGTAGCTTTGCCTTTTATCCTTATAGTGTATTTTATGATAAATACTGCATATAGGATATAATGGGTGTCCGCTAACCAGTCCTTAATTCATCTTCTTAAATGCGCTGTGATTAATTTCAGTAATACAAAGGAAAGAAGTACAAGAGGGAACGTTTTTCTCCTCATTTATCAACTTATAGCATTATTCAATAAATGACAGGCATACTGAACACTTAGTTTCTTAGCAGTGAGGAACTGCAAACAGATTTTACCTTAGGTTTAGCCCATCTGAGCTGAAACCTTCTGTTGTCCAGCTCTTGCCCTGGAATCCTTTCTCGCCACATGCTTACTTTTGAAGAAACTTCAGGCGTTGTCATTAAAAAACAAACATTCACTAAATTGTGATCTAAGAATAACTGTAAAAAATATTAAAATACTTGTTTATCAATATTTTTAATGCTGCTCTGTGGTTCTGCTATTAAGTCTGCTCTGCTTTGGGAAACCATCAATGGGAGTCCAGAAGGATCTAATGTGTTGTTTTGTTTGCAGGATCCTCTTTGACTTCTTTCTAGATGGAAACAAAGAACACAATTTTGGTCTCAGCTGTTCCTAGAATTAGTTTATTTTGGGGAAAGTTGTTAGTGCTTGTCACAATGCAATCTGAAAAATAATAAATAATATTAATATGTTTCTAAGAGCAATTTCAGTGTCATCACAGCTGTACAGTCATGCAAGAGGATGGGAACCCTGTCTCTAAGTTCCATAAATTCAAAGTCTGATCCTGTCCTTCACAGTCCTTTGTGTACCCACATTGATATCATTTGCAGTTCCAGTTCACAAAAAGACAAACAGGCAAAGGATGAGTAGACATGGCATAATACAAAGTAGTAAAAGTGATAACAGAGATACTTGTTTGATATATTCAGTTCAGGTAATAAGAAAAGTGATGATACATCCCAGAAAAAAAAAAGAAAAAAAAAAGGGATTGAGGAATAAAATGGGCAAAATAGCTTGAATTCTGACTGTTTATCCCTAAACAGAGAGCTGTGAGTTTGCTATTCCTTGGAATTCAGAAGGAAAGTATTTTTTCAATTAGAGATGGAGAGACAAACCAGTCATTAAACACTGCTATAAAAATTCTGGAATGGGCTGCCACACCATTGAAACCATTGGATTAATTTAATGAAATATAATAAGGGAAAGTGC
>NW_010176789.1:9034-13400 GCF_000695765.1 Mesitornis unicolor | reverse complement strand
TGATTCTGTGTGATTCTGTGATTCTGTGATGTGCTCAGATGCAGTCATCTCCTGATAACTGTCTATGTGTCCCTCTGATGCTCTTACTGTTACTTCCTGCTTCTGTCTCCTGTGAAGGGCACTCACCTCATGAGCAACTGAGAGCAAACTGCCAGGATAAGGTTTAGCACAAAGCTGATGTCACAGATAGAAATATAATTGCTTACATTTTATCCCAAAGGTCCCATAAATAATGTGTCAGCTGGAGTATGGTCATTAAGGGTTTTGTTTACCCTGCTTTCTAAAGGGAATTTCACCCTGAGCAAGAACTTCTGTTCCTGAATATTCTAGCATGGCTCTCTTTCCTCTAACGTCAGCATTTCCCAATGGATACTTTAGACAGTTTCTCACTTAGTACTAGCTGTTTCATACTTGCCACACACTCCCTCAACTAATTGAAACTAAGGTTATAAAGTCCTCTAGACAGAAAGTTAAAAATGCTGCAGTGTCCATCCTCAGTAACACAAAGTCTTTTTGCTCAACTGTTTTAGTGTGTCCTCAGCAAGTGGAAGCAAGGGGTCCACAATCCAAGGTCCTGAAGCAGTCCAGCAGCAAGTTCTAAACTATGTGAGAAGAGAGGAGAGAAACAACCAGAAACTCCCTTCCCATGCTGGCACATAAGTAGGTCAAGTAGTAGGCAGTAGGAACCATTACACTCCTCATAATTGCTCACTGCTGACCTCAGCTTGCTTCCATGCTGCAGAATGGACTTGGAGCCAAGGTCCTGCTCCTTCAAGAAGGCCACGCTTTGAGAAGACCACAGTTTTGTTTCTATCATAGCACATGGCCCTTGTCAAGTGATAGACAATTAGCCAACTAGCAGTGTAACAACTGTAGGGTAGGCAGGGAAGCGACGGTTCCCACATGAGAACAAGTTGCAGCTGTTCTCTCTTCTGCAGGGTAGACATGGATCATCTGACCAGCATGGATAAGAATATACTGGCTACAGCATGTCACAGATAATGGCAAGCTAACATTTGTTCCTGTCCCATTTCATCCTACTAAAAATAGGGCTATAGAAACAGAAACTGAAAAGAGTCCACTTCTTAATAAAATTCTCTTCTACCAAGGATTTTGTAAAAGGCAATTTACATTAAAAGAAATTTAGTATAATCTATAATTTCAAACAGAATGGAAATTCACACATGCTGCATGTAAGGATTACAAAATGTGGGGTTTAGACTATTTAAAGGACACTTCTATGCTAATACAGATTAAACTGAAATGAAAATCTGATATTTTACAACTTTCAATGGAATGAAAATATTTTTTAAATAGAATACATTTTCTTAAAAGTAATTATTTTTGAATTAGTCAAAATATTTTGTTCTGATTTTTACTTTATATATGACAATATATTTTTTTTACAAAATAACACCATAAGAAAAAACTCACATTGAAATTCCCAAAATCCCTTGATTTTCCAAGACAAAGAAAAAATTAGACTAAGATGCTTCAACAGAAATCCTTTTTTCAGGAGTATCAAACTTATGGATGAAATTTTTGCAAAGTTAAGCTCTAACTGTTTTTCCTCTATACCTTATGAAACCTATTATGCTCACTGCATCTGTCGGAAGGATCACCTGGGCTTTCACAGAGGGTCATCAGATAAATTGTTGTTATAAGGCATTCGCAGGGAAGCTCAAGCTGGACTCCTAAAGCTACTATCATAGCTCTTTACTCTTCTGTAATATGAATGCAACTTCTGGGTTTAAACAGAATCACACAGAATCACAGAATGCTTTGGGTTGGAAGGGATCTTTAGAGGTCATCTAGTGAGCAGAGACACCCTCAACTAGATCAGGTTGCTCAGCGCCCTGTCTAGCCTGACCTTGAAAGTTTCCAGGGATGGCGCCTTCACCACCTCTCTGAGTAATCTGTTCCAGTGTTTCATCACTCTCATTGTAAAAAATTTCCTCCTTATATCCATTCTAAATCTACCCTCCCTTATTTTAAAACCATTGCTCCATTTCCTGTCACAACAGGTTTTGTTAAAAATATTGTCCCTATCTTCCTTATAGGCCCCCTTTAAGTACTGAAAGGCTTCAATAAGGTCTCTCCAGAGCCTTCTCTTCTCCAGGTTGAACAACCCCAGCTCCTTCAGCCTGTCCTCACAGGAGAGGTGCTCCAGCCCTTGGATCTTTTTTTTGGCCTTTCTCTGGACCTGCTCGTAATGTTCCATCTCCTTCTTGTACTGAGGACTCCAGACCTGGATGCAGTACTCCAGGTAGGTGGAGTGGAGTAGAGAGGCAAAATCACTTCTCTCAACCTGCTGGCCCTGCTTCTTTCAATGCAGCCCAGGATACAGTTGACCTTCTGGTCTGCAAGCACACATTGTTGGCTCATGTCCAGCTTTTCACCCACCAGTACTCCAAAGTTCTTCTCTGCAGGACTGCTCTCAATCATATCATTCCACAACCTACATTGATAACAAGGATTACCACAACCCAGGTGTAGGACCTTGCATTTGGCCTTGTTTAAGGTCACGAGGTTCACACAGTAGCACATCTCCAGCTTGTCCAGGTCTCTCTGGATGGCATCCCGTCCTTCTGACATGTCAACTGCACCACTGAGTTTGGTGTTTATTTTGTGAAGAATGATATTGTACCCACAGAATAAGTATTAAGTTTTGTAAAGTCTGCTTTATTTTAATTTTATAGAATTTTGTAATACCTGATTATAAGATATGTTAATAAATAATGAGAGGAAAAGGAAATTGGTTAAATTTGAAGAACGCACAACTAGAATTACATAATTGGAAAAAACTCAATCATTAACACTCCAGGAACAGTGTAAAGTAAGACACATTGCATAAGCTGAACACTGTGCTGTTAGTCCAACACAAATAACACACAATTAAGCAGCAATAAAAAATATACAACATATATCTTCGCTAATACAGCTTCTGAAAGATGATTCTTATATTGTCTGACTTGATGTGATGACAGCTGTAGTACTGTATCCCATGGATTTACACATAGCTGTCTAGAACTCTTTGTTTTAAGGAAAAAGAGTGGGTGGTGAAATTACCTTTGTTTAGTCATGTTGATTTTCAGATGATCTTCAAGATACTCACACCTCATTAAGTAGACAGAGAAAAAGAAGGCTCATTATGTGGTGAAACCTTAGTTTAGACACTTTGTGATTTTTTTCTTCACATTTTCAACTCACATGAATGTAATATTGTCTCTCCACTAACAGTGCAGCATTAAAGCTACCACAGATGGACTCATGTTAGTAACAGCATGAGACCATAGCCAGAACACAAAAAATCAGCTTGAATAACCTTTCAAATTCAAGCCACTTCATAAATAGCTCTTTTGTTTAAAAGCAGCATATGTATAATATAAGAATATAATATATGTATAATATATGAATATAAGATTATCATAAACCACACAGACTTTAACAACACTTGTTTCAAACTTCTCTGTATCCCTTTATCTAACATTATGGTTCTCTCTTTCTCATGCCTATAGTTCTTTAAAACATTTGAATCTGGTTTTTTGTATTAGCTGACTGAACTCAGATTACAGTGATCAGTAGGGGCTAAGCCTCACCTTTCCAAATATAATTCCTTCTGTCTATACAAAATGCACCATATCCCTTTGTGTTTTCTATACACAAAAGCAGACAGTGGAGAGAAGGTTATACTTGGCAAACTATGGCTGGATGTCACTGTAATATCGATGGCAAAGCTGTCAGCATCTTCCTTCTGCTTAAAACGAAGCACATGAACACCACATTGTGAAATTGGAGGATTATGACTGTCCTTCCCTGAAAATCTTCCCTGGCAAGCTAGACATCTAAAAATTCAAGTTTGATCCATATTTTTGTTTTTCCAGAATTAGGGTTGATTGATTGAATTTGTGGTTGAGTGTGTGAATGAATCACCTCTTTCATAAAACTCCTTTAGCAGCAAATTTCTATAATTCATGTACAATATTGAATACAAGCTGGCACTTGTTCTTGTTTGTCGTTTTCAGTTTCTGAAGGCTAGCCATAAGGTATCTCGTTGTCTCACCTAGGCCAGTGTCAAAGCCCACTCCAGTCTGATTGCCAGCCCTTGAAGCTTCACTGAGATACCGAATATCCTCAGCTACCAGAAATAGCTGCCGATTCTGAATTCTGCAGCAGGACAGCAAGAAGATGAGTAAGCAGAGAGGCAGACAAAATATCTAGATACTCTAGTTTTCCTCTTCTTCAGGTATGGAAACCAGAGGTCTCTGTTCTAAAAGGAATAAAGATGGTGTAGGAAACCAGCTGGCCAGCCTAACACATGTGCAACTGATACGAAAACCTGAAATGAGAATGCTAAAATTCTCTA
>NW_010176789.1:0-9003 GCF_000695765.1 Mesitornis unicolor | reverse complement strand
CAGCAGGAGGTGGTTTTAGGGGAAGGAAGTGAGCCAGCTGCCCAGGAAAGAGGCGAGAGATCTTAAAGATGAAATTAGGTAGCAAGGCATGTTGTCTAACATGCATATTGGAGGAAGGAGGAGCCATGCCTTCCCTTTACCCCTTTGGAGGACACATTTCAGTCTAATGCTGGGTTCATTTTTACTCTCATATTTTTTCTTTACTTGCTCACAGTCAGAAAAGCTATCATACAGTAGAAGTTAGAATTGGAAAAGACCCATTAGAACACTAAGCTGTCTCCCAGCCAAGGCAGTACCAGTCTTAACAATGCATCACATTTTTTCTTTTGTTCAGCACTGTCTTGTACTTCATGTGAATGACTTATCTTGTATGTTCACTGCATCTGGAAAAAGTGGTGTGTATTGGAACTTCTCTGCTGCACTTTTCTTCTGTAAACTTTGGCTTCTAAGACCATTTTCTTTTAAAAAAGGGATAAAATAAATCTTCTGTCCCTGACTGGCTATTAGAGGGCTGAATGTTTTCCAAAATGAAAAGTTGAAATAACAGTCCTAATGACAGAGTGATAAAGAATGTGGGAGAAAGTTTATTTTGGTATGTAAAAGGGGGACATAGAATTACAAGTTGCAAGGATTAAAAATGATTTTACCAAAAATGGTTTATCTTTGCCAGCAGATAATCTGAGCTAGAGGTTTCTTTTAACTGTCACTTCAATTAAACCTAATGGGCATGTTTCTCTCATCTTTATGTTTATTCTGCCTCCTACCTTTTATGCAATTCCACTTTCTCTCACTTTCTTTGATTTCTGCCTTCTCTTGGCTTCCAGGCTTCACTCTTACCCTGATGTGCTGCTCAGGTGCTGCAGCTATATCCTTGTTTCTGACTCCTCCTTACTCTTACTGATCTACCAGATTATTTTTTAATACAAATTACATCAGCAAGTTTATCTATGTGCAAACAGTTCCCAAACTGTACTTTTCTTTTTTTCTTAAGCTCTAATTCCTATACCTTGTCACATTGATGTCTTTTCCTTTAACTTTAGCATCAGCTTCTAGTTCAAGGAGAGAATGAGAGAAATCACAGAAAAAATCAGTAGCATCTTACTTTGTCCTTTTAAGAAAATATAAAGTTTAGGTGTACAGTTCAGATGTATGTAGATCTTAAAATTCTGAAATATAAGAGGCAGCTACTTGCTGAAGGAAGTGACAGGTGAGGTTTTTTAAACATTTCTGAGCCTGCACATGTGGATTCTCAGAACTGATTCAAAAAATAAGAACAATAAGATTCCTTCTAAAAATTGAACTAGTTTCTCTTCTCAAAAAATATACGTCTCAAAACAGCATTTCTATCTTGCTGAAGGAGCAGGAAACTATTTAGGAAAAAAAGGGGATCTGAAGGCTAGTTTGTATAGATTTGTCTATTTAATTTTCGGTGGACCATGTCAAGAATGAGACTGGCCAGATGCTAAATTCTGTAATCTCTGTCCTCTTTATTTATGTAAGCTATTTATCCAGCTGTATTTAAGCACAATTTTTTTCTGACACTTTCTTTATGAATGTGCATCTTTGCTAAGTAATTAATCTTCTAATATTGCCATTATGTCATAGACCATAGTCACAGTCAGCTTACCTCCTAATTCAAAGTGAGATGACTGCTACAGACTTGATTTTTAAGTGAAACACATTTACCATCACATGGTGTGTCTAGAAGAAACAGAGGGAGCCTAAGACACAGAACTTCACTTGGATCCCATCTCTTCTAGCACATCCCTGCCTCCCACAATTCAGACAGAGAATAACTGTTTCTTTCTTCATTACCTCCTTAAGAAAATTGGTTTTTTAGGTTTTAGAGTCCATGACTTTTTGTACAATATAGTTTAAAAAAAAAAATTGATTCTGCCTAGGGATTAATTTTGGTGGCCAGCAGCTGGTTTTGCTGTTGGAGATAAACTGGCAAATTTTTCATCTTCTTCACAATGTCAGGAAAAGCTGGATTGGTGCAGGACATAGACCTGAATGCTGGTCATTTCTGTAGCAACATTTTAAGTCATTCCAAGTTCCAACTTGTAAAGAAGAATAAAAGATCCATGTACAAGGAGCAAAAGAGAACTGAGATCTTGCTAGTGGACCTTAAACATAAAGAAGCACAAGTCCTAATACATTGCATCATGATGTCCCTACTCCACTACACATTCTACAGAAGAGGAAGGGAGGAAAGTCAGGGTATTAGAAACTGTGGAAAAGCTAATTTGCAATTGCACAGTAGAAGCACTGTAGTCTTGTTCTGGATTGTTCAGATAACACAAGTGTTTTATTAATGAAGTTGTAGCCTTCTCCAACCCTGTTCCTCCTGTTCCATCCCTGATCAGCTCTCACAGATCCTAAATGTGGTGGCATGACATAACAGGAACAGGAGAAACCTGCTGTGCTGCTCCCATGACACACACACTGGGGCAGAGCTGAACCAGCTTCCACCAGAGTCACTGGCAAACTTTGCTGTTTGGGCAAGTGCCAGATCAGATCAATGGAGCTGTGCCTAACTGATAGACTTTTAATTTAAAGGATAGGATACAACAAGAAAGAGCGCCTCTGGTTATTAAAACATCTGCACAAACAGGAGAAAGCTTAGCTGGTGTTATAAATCAAGTGGCAAACAATGAGAATTAGTGTTTTAGCTACAGGAAAACTAAAACCATCCTGTTGCAATAGTTGCTTTAACAACAACACTAATAGCACTTGCACTTAGATTTTCTGATGGCAGGTTCTTTTCACTCTAAACTCTCTTCATGGACCTGCAGCTTTCATAAACCTAGGTGCCAAGAGTAGCAGTGAAACAAGCAGCAGTGCTTTCATTTCACATCTTATGGGTACGTAGAGACAGACAAGACCCTGTTCTTTAGTTTTATCAGACCACAATTTCATTTAGCATCATTTACAGAAACGATTCTCACAGTGTACTTGCAAAGCACTCACTGGTCATCCATGAAGAATTAGCTCATCACAGAGTGCAAATTTTGCTGTGTTTCTTCTCTAAAAAGACAGCAAAACTGCATTCAGTGATTTCCTAGCACTCCTTCTCAAGGCAAGCAAGTACTGTACTACTTGCAGGAATGTTACAGGTTTCTGAACGCATTGATTGAAAAAAGTCTATCAGTCCTTCCATTGGCATCTCCTGAAAGCTAACAGCTGGCTCTCCTTAACTATCTGGCAAGCACCTGGTGCACAGCAATAAGAAATTATAATACTTGTATTCTTTTTTTAAAACATGACAAGGAGTCAATACAAAAACAAATCACAGTAATGCATGATTATTCCAGCTTTGGTTTGTGCACAGTCAGCATGGTGAGATATTCCAAGCCAAGAGGATTTTTTCCTCGCTTTTAAAGAAAGATTTATTCATAAGGGTGAAGAGGGCAAATTCCCAAAGTTTCAGCCCTCAGCTGGCTTTTGTCAAGGGTTTCTAATGCACACACATGGTGAGGCTTGGCTAAGGCGCAGGGAGGAAAAAAGTTATGAAGTAAATTCTATGGATTGATATATACTCTTTGTAGTAAAGTTAAGATTTGCCAGACTTCTCATGGATGAGGAATGTGAAAGTTTAGGAATATATGCAGATCTGCATATACTTTTACACGCACAGATAAATAGCACAGTCTTTCTTTCGCCACTATGACTTTACCGTTGTATAATCCTTTTTAATTCCATTAAAAACAGCCAGTTACCCTTTCAACTACAAAACTGGAACAAAAGTAACAAAAGTGTGATCCTAGCACTTGAGAGCTCACTTCCCTCCCTCCCCCACCTTATATGTATGGTAAGACTCATGCTTCTGTGACAAGGCATTCCTTCATTTTAAATTTACAGAGCATCCAAGAGGGCATATGCATTACAATGTTTTAACAAGCATTTGGGTTTATTTCTACTTCATTTTCTGATTTTTTTCTGTATGAATTAATAATGTGAACACATACTTTAGAGCTAGCTCCTATCCAGCTCTTTTAGAGGCTTGCCTAGACTATATAAGGGTTAGAAAGAGAGTGATATCCCTCCTCTCAGATGAGACACATACTGTTCCATAGCAGCCAGCAGGATCTAGTCTGTGTATCAGGGATTGCTGCATTTTATATTCTGTGTTTAAAAATAAATACATATTGTTATACATTTTGAATGCCAAAATCACTGTCTACAGCAGCCACAGTCCTGAGAGAAGGGGCTGGGATTTGTAACTCCTCTAGTTAGGTGTCCACACCACCACGTACTTTTTCCCTTGGGCCTCCTGCATGACTCTTGCATACTTGGCTGTGCAGCAGTGGCTTCTTATTGCTTGCCTACCTGCCTTTTAACAAAGCTCTTCTGCACATGCAAACTGTTTTATTTGGTAGTCTACTGAAAGTATGAGAGAGAGAGGATGAATCCCCTCAGGATGAGGAAGAAACTAATGTATGGCTTATCCAACAAGTAAACAGTATGGAAAAGACCCTATAACATTTAAAGAAGCAGTACTTGCTGCCATGATTTTATCCTCTTTTCTTCTTCCTAGCCAGTAGAAGGAGCAAACTCCATGCTCTGTAGCTCTTCTGAGCCCTCTGTTTCTTCCTGGGAGGAAGGCTCCAGCCCTTTGTGCTTGGGATGTCAAAATTCAGTTTTGCTTTCACCATTGAAAAAAGGTAAAGAGGCTCTGCTTCTACACTAGCATACACAGACATTGTTGGTAGGGTGAAAGTGTTATTGATCACTTTTTTGGATTTAGGAACTTACATTCTTTCTAAGTAGCTTTTTTTGGGATCTTGCCTATTTTACCCAGGTGCTGTACCACAAGATGCACAGACTATTTAATATTATTATATTTAGCTATTTAATACCTCTCACTTTGTGAGGAGGAATAAGATTTTCATTAATACAATGGTGAGCAATTTTGAAAATATATATCATATAAGTAACATTCTGAACTACTTCTTAAAACTAATTTATTTAATATTGTTTTGAAAACACATAATTTATATGACAACAAATAGTAAAACATATGTTGCATTTTTAAGAACCAGTATTTTCTGATTGGCGAAGACTCCGAAAGACTATTTTAACATTGATGAGGATACTGTTGACAAGTATATACCAAAACACTAGTTGAAGTGGAAGAAAATATTTTAAAAATTATAAAAGTTAAAATGTGCCTGGGGAAAATATGTTGAACAAACAAAATATGATTGTAGAACTTAATTTTTGTTACCACCAGTCAGGAGCAAAAGGTTTTAAGTACACAAACAGCATTGTTTATCTTTAGAAAATAAGGACCCTCAATGCAGTTAATTTTTTACCCAGAACAGTAGTTTTATTTATTTTGTCCTTTTCAGTTTAAAGATTTCTTCTGGATCTGTTTCTTTGGTAAATGCAGCTGTCAGAAATAGAAGTCTTTACATTTAAAGTGAGCTCCAGAGTAAATCTTCATTGAACAAAAACTTGAATAAACAGGATGTGCTAATGTAGAAATATCCAAAGACTCCAAGTTAAAAATTGTATTTTCCATTTACTTAGCTTCATTCAGCTAGAATTTTTCTCTTTCTGTTGTATTTTCTCCTTTTTGTAAGCCCTCTCTGTTATATGCTTATACACCTTTTGGAGAAGTGCATATAAATTGCAGGTACCCTTAAAGTTCCTTCCCTTTTTAGCTGAGGAAAAGTGATACTGCTTAAAAAGATCTGGAAAAGCAGAAATCCTCAGCTTGGTGGAGGAGAAAATCCAGCTCCAGTGGAACAAAGAGAAATTCCATTTCTTACCCATTTCAAAGGGTTGCTGTTTGACTCCATAGCTTTATGTCTATATAGCAGTACACAGACCTAAATGGCAGTATTTAAGAGGAGAGTTTCCCAGAAGGTACTGCTACGTGGAGCACTGTGAAGTTGTAGCATCCACAGATGCTAAGACACCAACTCAAGAGATGAAAAAAAGAAAAAAAAATTTAAGAAGTGATCACTTGCAAGCAGCAGGGACAAAATTATCAAATACGAAGATGATCCAATGACATCAGCATCCACAGAGCATGAGTGATAGGCTGTAAAGATAACACAAAAGAGAGATGATGCCTGAGAGCAAGTATGTAACCTGGTCGGGAGAGAGGGGAATTATCTGCATCAAAAGCTGTATTTACCATCTCTGGGAAACACCTGAAGAAAAGAATGACATAAAGGTAAAAAGAAATTAAAATACCTTGTTTGGAGTAATAAAAATCTGAAAAGAGCCAGCAAAGGTGAAAAATTATGTATGTATCAAAGATTGCAAACTGTAGTTAAAACATTTTTTTTGACACAGAAATATAATAAATGGGTACAAATAAAAGGAAAGATATTTAAAAAGTTAGCTTGGATTTTTCCTGAGACATTCCTCGCAACTTTGTCAGAGAAGCCATGAGAATTAGAAGATAAGTGGATACAATTCTGGGTGAGTTTATTTCCACAGAAAAGTCGACAAATTACATGCCTGGGTAAATAAATAATGGAAATTATAGAAATTTTAATAGAACCTGGGTAAAGAGCATATTTTTTATTATTATTAAAAGCATGTCACTCCATTGGTCTTCTGAAGAAAGTTCATCCTTTGAAAATAAGCAAAACAGGTGAGGAATTTGTCACTGTTTCTAAGGCGTGGAGGATCTTCCACTGCTGTGTATCATCTGGCCAGGCTGTGCCATGGTCTGGGTACCCCTGACAATTTCATTCACAATAAACTGAGTTTCTAAGGTTACTAGATAGTGTCCAGCAATTAAACAGATGGTTCTTTACTTGCAGTATGGTTTGAAAGGCATTATGTTCAGACCTTTTGCTGGACCTCTGTCACACAACCATCAAGGCTACATTGGTGTAAAAGTTTCATCATAGAGCTGTGGAAGGAAGTGAAACAGACTCTGGAGATGTAAACATCACAACATCATCATGAGGTCCAGCTGCAGGGCCCATGTGGGTCTTGTTCAGCAAGGAAATAAAAGTATTCTGGAACTGCCAAAGAAATCTTCTGTGTTTGAGCCACTATGAGAACATCCCCTGCCCCCAGCTCACTGAGCTATCCTGTTCCCAGGCATTACACTTTGGTATACAGTTCTGGGTGACTACACTAGGGTTAGAAGAATGTATAAAATAGATACACTCACTAAAAAAAACCAGTGTACTTATTTTTGCTTAAGGATATATCCAAAATAATCAAACAGATATGTAGAAGAGGAAGATTTTCCACTACCTGTGAGGGGAAAAATCCTTCAGGAGATGGCTTATGCCAAATATTTTTCCCTGTCTGATATATCATCAGGATTCTGGCATTGCCCATAGGAAAAAAGACCACATGTCTGTGCACATTCTACACACCCATAGGGAGACACTGTTTTTTTGAAGACTGCCATCTCAGTTACGTTTGGCACATATGTTTTTCACTGGAAAATAGAAAATGTTGGTGGTATACAGCACACCAAACAGAAAGTACACTCTCTACTGGGGAGGAATGAAGAAGAGGATAACTAGAAGCTCATGGACCTATGGAAAAACCTGGAAATTTTGAGAAAAAAAAGTAAAAACACCAATTCTTTGTAATGAACATAGCAAACATGGGGAGAATTTTATATGGCAGGATCTACAGGTAGATCACAGAAAGAGTGAAGAATTTATCAACACATCTGATCCAGTAAACAAGGAAGAAATACAAAGACTCTGAAGAACAATGAAGAAAAAATAGTGCCAAAATTAAATCCAACTTAAAGCAGCAATCCAAGGGTCCTACAGTGCCAAAATGGACGCAGGGATATTAAAAGTTTAGAGAAGACAAAATGACACTTAAATAACAGAAATACATTTCACTTCCTACATGGATATTAGCACGTTCCTTTCTGTGCACCGTTTGACATTCTAGTACAACAGTATGGTCACATGTAGACTCATCAGCCATGGTTGCTAACAGAAGTGAATTTCAACACATTCAGATACAGAGGAGGCTTTGCATGTGATCTGGGTGGGAAAATCTCCCATCATTATGCAAGTTTCTTGTTGGTTGAAACGACTGTCACCTCACTGTTGCAAATGTCTACAAAAGACCACAAAACAGCACTCTAAGGCTGTAGCTGCAGATGTATGGTCTGCAAATGAAGCAAGACCTCAGAGAGTTTCGGTCTTACAGACATACTTTTAAACTTTTTTGACAAAAAATGCAGTGGAGCAAGTCCAGTGCTAGATTTCACAGACAAAATCAAATAAACCTGTCTTGCTCAGATGAAAAGGGGATTCAAGACGATGGAGCTAAACATCAGGATGAAAACCCACAGAAAGTAAAAAAAGCTATAAGCACTGCCAAATTGAGAAAATATATTCTCAATCTCTATTATCTATTAATGAGAAATCTTTATGTAATTTTCCATTACATATTTTCATGATGTTGTTGTAAACGCCTATTGTATGTGTAAGGAATGCAAATACTACAATGGTACCCCAGTCAAACATAAGGGACTATGTTAAAGACACAGGAAAAATATGCCTGGTTGACCAAGTAATTTTCAGGTTATTGTGTTACTAATATGAATGAAAACAGAGACAAAAAGTAACAAAATAGGCAAAGAATTTCAAAATAATGTCTTCGATGTCAAAGTCACTCTAGACTTGGAGAATCAGAGTTTAAGACAAATCCAAAAACTTGGTATAACTGGGCTCTCAGGCACTGTGTGATTTTGTGAGAAGAAAGGTGTCTGTCTCTCTCATAGGCTGTAAATGGCTGGGATGACACACTGACTACCTGTGGTGATATGAGGTTGAGACCTTGTGGACATACCCTGTTGGAATGGCAGACATTTTCTCAAAAAAGTGAAAACTGAATCTCCTCGTTTATGTGAGAGGTTCTCGGGCTGACAATAACCACAGTGCAATAACGTAAAGGCACTCCAAACCATGGTACAGCTGTAACACGTGGTCTTGCTGCCTCCTGACAACACTGGTGCCATTCCTCTGTGACGAAAAGAGATTCTACTGCAGAGTT
>NW_010176788.1:0-14535 GCF_000695765.1 Mesitornis unicolor | reverse complement strand
TGAAGATTTTTATTTTTACATCCAACAGGATAGTATCTGACTGAAAGCTAATAAAATTAAACAGGAATACTCAGTGAGGGTCACAGGTACAAAGACAGGGCTAGGATAACCCCTGGGCCTTGCAGCCCACCAAAGCTGGCTTTAGCTGACTGAGAAGGAGAAATTGTCTGCCCCCAGATGTCCCCCAGATGCAGCTACACCTAAGTTTCCATTATTGTAACTGGTGACATTTTCCTACTGTCCTGTGACTGTGCACCTCTTGTCCTGTCACTTCCCAGGAAAAGGTTTTCTCCTTCCTTTCCTTCTTCACTGCAACCTTTCTATAGTGTTGTCTTCCTCTCCTGCTAAAACAAACCCAGTACCTTTAGCTCCTAATAATTCTAATGATTTGATTGTCTCTAGTTTGACAATATCTTTGTTGTACCTGGGGAAGGCCATGTGTAGTTAACAAGGGTGAACTGCTGGCTTTTGCTCCGCTTGTGGTTCACCAAGACCCCTCATCCTTTTCTGCAGAGCAGGTCCCTGTCCAGCCTTTCTCCAGCTTGTACTGATGTTGGGAGTTGTTCTGTCCCAACATCATTTATATTTGTTGAACTTGTCCAGTGCTGGGCCCTCAGCTCCAGAAGGACAGGAACTGCTTGAAAGAGTCCAGCAGGGCCACAAAGATGCTGGAGGGAGTGGAGCATCTCCTGCTGAGGAGCGGCTGAGGGAGCGGGGGCTCCTGAGGGAGCCTGAGGGGTGCCCTCATTCCTGGGGATCCATTGGGAAAGGGCAGTGTCAGGAGGAAGGAGCCAGGCTCTGCTCTGGGATGGCCAATGCCAGGACAAGGGGTAATGGTCCCAAGCTGGAGCACAGGAGGTTCAAGCTGAAGATGAGGCCAAACTTTGTGAGTGTGAGGGTTCTGGAGCATGGCCCAGGCTGCCCAGAGAGGTTGTGGAGTCTCCTTGTGTGCAGACACCCAAAGCCCTGGCCGTGTTCCTGTGTGACTGCTCTGGTGATCCTGCTGTGGCAGGGGTTGCACTGGGGGAGCTTTCCAGGTCCTTTCCAACTCCTGACACTCTGGGATTTTGGGATTCCTGCTCAATAGAAGACTAAGCAGAAATGCCAGTATCGGAGGCAAGCAGCAAGCCTCTTAGGACAGCAGCTTTCCTTGGTAGATGACCGTCCCTGATTCCCATAACAGAAGAGTGTCCTTGGCTACTCTTACTTGTGGCTGCTTGTCCTGCAGCACTGGAGCTGATTCATCAGACATATGTGGCTCTCCCCAGTGCCTGCTCTGCCAAAACTTGTTCTTTCATTTCTGCTGCCAGAGCTCTCTAGTTTTTCCACATGTGCAGGTGGAGAAAGAGTCTTCTGGTGGCCAGAACTTATTGTCTTTCAGCTTCCACCACTGAGGAAATCCACCTCCCTTGACTGCAGCTTCTGACAGTCCCTATTCTTGAGTGAGGTGGAGCTTGGATTCCTCCTTTTCCTCCCTCACCTCGAGTCTTTGCAAAAAACCTTTTGATCTCCCATTCCTTCCCCTTAAGCTATGCAGTGTGCTCACCGCATCCCTCACCTGGCACTGCAGTGATTCAACAGGAGCACACACATAGCACTGTCATCACCACCAGCTACAGCCTCAGTGAATCAAATTGCTGCTGAATAGTCACTGATTCACTCAAGTCTCCTCCCACTGATGTAACCTTCCAACCCTTAACTAGTTTTTGGGTTTTTTCCCCCAAGTGTATTAAGATGCACCACATGTAGGACACTGTCATAGAATAAACGCATCATAAAACCGAGAACAAAGAGATATTGTTAGCTCGGCCTGTTCATTTCCAAACAGATGCATAGGGAGTTAATAATTTCCATCCACATATGCAGATTTCTGGGGGTTGCATTTTAGTGTCCCTGTACAGCATCAAGCCCTCTGGCAATTCTGTCTTAGATCTGAACTTCAAGGTGTGATTGCTTTAAGTAATCAAATGATTGCATGTGTTTCCGAAGGCAGCTAATTGCCACCTCTTTAGTGCTGATACATGACATCATCTTAATTTTAAAATGCAGTGGAGGATAAGCAACAGAATCTGTGGATGGTCACCAGCCAGCTTGCTTTAACATTTAGCTGATGAGTCTTTGAGTATGTTTCCCATCAGGGTAAGCCTCAAAACGAAGAGCTGCACAATGTCATTATTGGTGATGGAAAAGGCAGCAGCTGCATTTAATTAGAAATTCATAATAGCTTTGATTGTAAACATTTTCTATTTTACTTGGTTGTATCTCTTGCCCCCAGGGCTCTTGACCAAATCTGAATTTATTTGGAAAGACAGAATTCAAATGGTCTGGCCATTTTTGCACATGATGAGGATTAGAAATGTATCATTTTTTTGTTGTAAAAATATTATTCTATTATAAAAATATTTTCCTGAGCAGCCATATAGCTGGAAAGGCTGTTAATAGAAAGCTGAGATTTCATTTGGCATCCGAACAGTCTATGCTGAGGAGACACGGCTGTCTGTGTTTCAGTCTTAATTACCCTGAATTAGGACTGAAAAACTGAGGTCTGCACATAAATACCCATTCCTCACAAATAATTTCTTCTTCATTTATGAAGTTTTACAAAAAGAGTGCTTGTAGTTTATATCAAGGCACACATTAGCTTGAAAGGTGGAAGTTATACAGAGCATAGGCTGGGCTGAATAAATGCAAGTTGCTTGGGATACGGAGACCCTGAGAAACAGGAGAGTTTGGTGGATATAAACTACATTATATCCATTTTTGTGGTCCCAAAGTGCTAGAAAAACGTTGGAGAATAAGCTTCTGTTGCTAATGTAGTTCTGCAAACAGACTGTAAAGCTCAAAAGGCAGTTCAATAAAGAACTCGGCAGTCAGAAATTGTCCTTGTGCAGTCTCTAAAGTCTCCTAAGCTGCTCTTTACTCAAAGAGAGGACCCAGTTCAAGGTTCTTCCATCTCCTTTTTATGTCTCATTCTATCAATAGGTGAAACTTCATTACCTTCGGAAACACCTACCCTCACCAAGAAAATGAGGACACTTCCCTAGAAACAAGCCTATTTGATATTCAGCATGGTCTTTAATGTCCTATGTAAAATTTACTTAATCCACCATAAAAAGGCAGAAAGAAATATATGAGAGAAAAAAACCCCCACTTTTATGCCTCGTGTTATCAGTTTATATATTTCATCCAGTTTATATCTCTTCTTTACCATCTCCAGCGTCCCTCCTCCTTGCTTTTTGCTAAATAGCATTGCAGCCTGCAAAATGTAAGTCTGTCACAAACAGAACGTGCAAAAAAGGTGCAATAAATTTACAGTCACAAAGCCTAGCAAATCTGAGGAGACAAGTCAAGGTCCAGGACTTGGAGATGAGTGTTTACTATACATACCCTTGCACAGTGTGGATGTAACACTCAGCAACACTTAAAAGAAATCATTTCTCATTCAAAATTCATGATATTGTAACGACAGATTTAGTAACACGGTGGCAGTTCCTATTGATTAACCCAGGGATATTGTGGAAACTTAAGATGTACTGAAAGTGCCTTTAGAAGGAGATACCGGTTTTATTTAGGAGGAGTTGTACACAAGCCTGCTAAGAGGTGAGGAATGAGATTCTTTCAAGAGCTGATGAGCCGTAAGTTATTGTCCTGTATGTGCTTTTCTATGAAAACCGTTTGTGTGTCAAAACCAACCATTTAACTCTCTTAGAGCAGGTTAGGATGATAAAGATTGTCATTTACATCGATGGAGGTGAAAAAGAAGACAGAAATATGCTTTTGGTTGGACAACCAGAACTTGAGGAGAGCCCCATAAATTCAGGAGTAATTCAAGTAGTGTTTATAGCACATTGTGCTTATATATGCTTATATGTCCTTATATGCTTATATATTGTGCTTATATATGCCTATATGTGCTTATATACTTATATATACTTATATGTGCTTATATACTTATATATTGTACTTATATATGCTTATAGCACATGCTGCTTATGACTCATCTTGAACTTGCCTGGTACTCAGTAGCTGCTGAGTCTTTAAAATATATGGATTTAAGCAAATATGTGGGGAATTGCTGCATTTCTAGGCACATTAATGTTGTCGAGCATTATTGCATTTGATATTTTGTAAAGTAATCTGATCTTTGGAGGCAAATTTTATTATCATTCCACTGTAGGAATTCTCTAAAGGAAATTTCTGTTCTCTGAGGGTGGGGAGACACTGGCACAGGTTGTCCAGAGAAGTTGTGGAAAATGTTCAAGGCCAGGTTGGACGGAGCTGTGGGCAACTGGATCCACTGAAAGATGTCCCTGGTCATGGCAGAGGGGCTGGCCTAGATGCTCTTTGAAGGTCCCTTCCAACCCAAACTATTCCATTTTATTTCTACAACTTGCTTTTTAATTTTAATTTTTTTGAATTTCATTATCTGGTTTGACACATTAATAGATTTTCTTGAAATTACTTAAAAATAACAAGAAACTTGAGAATAATTTCACAGAATAAGAGCTTGAGCCATCATGACTTGAATATTTCTCTTCATGTAATTTATTGCCATATCCACCTCTGCTATTGTCATGCAGCTGAAGTTTCCATAAATTATTAGAAATGCTCTCGTTTCAGTTATTGAGCATATGTTCATGAAACTTAGAGGGCTAGCATTTATACTGATGTTCAGTATATTTAAATGAACCCCTGTCTTTAGCAGTGGTATTTGTGTCGCTGGTAAAATGACTATATGAATAAAGTCTTTCCTGAATATTTTTCATGCATGCATATACACACACACACACACATATATATATGTGTAATTATTTACAAAAAAGCAAACAAAAAATTCAAATCAGGGTCAATTCCTACAGAAAAAAATAACCTTATATCATAAAGGAATCTGCAGTTATTTGCATTTATAGTGTTTTAGAGAAATATAACAGGAATTCTTTAAATAAGCACATCCTTGAAAGTTGAAGATGAGGACTCAAAGTTTTGGCCTGTCTGTTGTTATTTAACTGGCTTCCTCCCTCCACCTACGGTCTTCTTAATGCGATTTGGTAATTTCAAGCCTCTGGAATGTCAGCAGGAGTCATAAAATAGCAGTTTAAGAACATGTTAAAAGCCGATCTAAATGGCACCATTCTTCCAAAGCTATTAAAATCAGAACTCCCAGCAAGTCCTCACATTGTTAGACAGCTCTGAAACTTCCATGCTTATAAGAAGTTGTTGAATATTCTAGAGGAAGGGGGAACTAATACAGAGTTCACAGATTTATTTCTTCTCATAGTGGACTACACAGTTTATCTTTTAACACCCTTAGAAAGAACAGCCTCCCCTTTACTACTCCTCCTCTCCACGCTGGGTTTTTATAGCACAGCTGTTGACATATTTTAGGATTAAAAAGTAAATATTGTTACTGAATAAGGAGAAATCTTACCTGGCTCAGAGTCCCAGCTTAACACTCAAAGGTACATGTGCTGATTTCGGGTTTTGGGATCTGCCAAACTGGATTCCCAGCCTTAGAAGCCTGATATACATTTTATTTTAGTGTCTGGAGGGGGGGCTGAAGTGACGGAGAGAAAAAAGTGGGAGAAGAAAGGCTATAATTAGGAGGTTTCATTAGTGAGAATCAGGTGTGGTAGAAAATTAGGCAAGAAATTAAGGCTGTTAATGGGTCACACTCCTCCCTCAACTCCGGGCCTTCAGCTGACAGCATTGCAGGTGCATCTACACCTGCATTACAGTTCTGATCAGGGAATGCATTGCTGAAATGATTGACCGAATGTAATATAGCTTCGTTTGCACAGGACACGGTCTCATAAAGCATGGCTGGATGCCTTTCAGAAGAGTAAAGAAGACGACTTGATTTAGGCATTTCCCTAATGAACTCCTTAGAAAAACTTGTTTCCTGTTCAGTATTATCATGTAATATATTCAGGGAGAGTTTTAATATCCAGGACAGCGTTTGGTAATACTTCACCTCCTACAAGTAGAAACAACTGAAGTACATATGTGGAGATACCACAGTGATGGACTTCATAATTTGATTTTGAAGAGTTAGAGGAGTACCACTATGTTTGGGAGACCTTTCCAGTCTCTGTAAATAGATATGGCTAATTCTTGGCAATTTTTGCCACGTTATTGATAAGATTGCTAAGAAATATTTGTGGCAAATATGATGGAGGATAGAACAAGGGGAAACAGCACCAAGCTGTGCCAAGGGAGGTTCAGGTTAGAGATAAGGAGGAAGTTCTTTACTGAGAGGGTCGTCAGAAGCTGGAACAGGCTGCCCAGGGAGGTGGTGGAGTCACCATCCCTGGATGTGTTTAAAGAGCGGGTAGACGAGGTACTTAGGGATATGGTTTAGGGGGTAGACAGGAACGGTTGGACGTGATGATCTCAGAGGGCTTTTCCAACCGAGCCATTCTGTGATTCTGTGATTCTGTGATTCTGTGAAATGCCACAAATCTAATTTCAGAGAGCCCAACACTAATTACATCGCTCAGCTGATGCATTCTTTTTAGCTTGAATCTCCTACTAGACCATCCTTTAAATACCCTAGCATTACTTTTAGTCAGACACAACCAGTTTTCACTCTATGTTCAACTCATCAATCCCCTAATTTGCAGCGTACATTCACCTAACTGTGGGAATCATATCAGACATACCTGTACTGATTTATTGGACTCTTAGCACCTGTAGCTGTGAAGTGAAAGCTCTGTAACAATTTTCCTTATCCAAAAGGATGTGTTTCTAAAGTAATGGTGTGCAAGGCAGAAGAATATCAATATATTGTAACTGTAAAGTAAACAAGGATACTGTTTTCTTTAAATCTGTGCATCTGACAGATCCAAGTGTTAAAAAGTCTGAGGCAAGTCCAAGTTCACCGAGAGGTTTCAACAAGTAAAGATTACTGGGTGGGCAAGACTGAAATCAACCCTTGCATCCACAGATACGACCTCAAAAGAAAGCCCTGTCCAAAAAAAGTCCTAGTAACTGCCTATGTGAATATTTTCATTGCCACTTACTCTTTTGTACCACACTGGTAGCATGCTTGAGATCACATTAAACTCATCTAAGCATAACATGCAAAGGAGAAATGACCCTGAAAGGTCCCTTTCAGGAACCCCTGTTTCATTTTAATGTGGCTGCCATATGATTCAGGGGCCATTATAAGTCCATGCATTTTTCTGCTCCTGCTGTAAAAGTTTCATTTCTCTCAGGAAGATAAAAGGTTCGTCCCCTTATATTTACTGCAAAATTACATTTTTGTACACTAATGTGAAGGGAGGATGTTAGTATGGAGACAGCACTTGATGGACTGCTGAACACCAGTCTGCACTGTCGAATTGGGCATAGTCAACAAAAGCACTGCTACAGAAGAAGAAGGAGAAAGTATAACAGCAGAGCTAAAAATATAGCTGCAAAAAGTGGCAGTAAAATGACTAAATTGTGAAAAAAACCCAGCAGACCTAAGAAAGTTTCAGGAAGTGTCATGGTTTAGGGCTGGGCTGGCCACTAAACCCTGGCCAGACGCTCTCTGTGAACCCCTCTGCCCTCCCCAGAAGGGAAGAGAAAAGAGAAGAAGGGAGAGAGACTTTATGGGTTGGAAAAGAAAAATAACAGGATTAATGAAACAATAATACTGATACTACAGGATGATAATGTAAATAGGAAATAATGGAATATATACAGATATGTACAAATATATCTACAAAACCAAGATAAAATCCTCCCCCAATGACCATGACGGCACCAGAGGCTCTGGGAGCACTGGAAAAGTCCCAGTGCGGACCCAGCAGCAGTGGGAGCTGATGCAGGAACACAGGGCTCAGGATCAGAGGCAGCCGAAGCAGCAGGGTCTGCTGGGCCTTGGGCCATTGCAGGGGTGGAGAGGGAAGGAAGGGTCCAAGCTGGAAGGGTCCAGACCCTGGGGATCCCTGGGCTTTGCACTGAGTGTGGCGTGTGTGGGATGCAATCCCTGGTTGGGCAGGTTTGGGTCTGCTCCTCCTGTAGGTGCAGACACAGCCCCCATGGTGAGACAGTGGCCTTAGGATTATCACTTGTAGCAGCACATAGTGGAAAACCATGCTGCTGGTTTCAGCAAGTTCAGGCACTGAGAAGAGACTGAGCTGAAAAGTGAAATCACTGAATAGAAAATTAGTTCTGTTGAGCTCAAACCAGGACAGGAAGGTATATATAAGATACATCAGATGACTAAAAGCAGTGGTAATACCTATCCTGGAGAATGAAGACAGCAGCAATCCAAATGAGACAGAACTTTACAAACCCACAAGGAAACATATTGTTAAATGAGTAACATCACTGTTTCATATCAGTCTGAAGTGACATTGATCAGATACTCATCTTCCAAAGTCAGTGGGGAAAAAGAAAATGAGTTTCTAAAAATATTTCTTTCCATCGAGCCTGGATACATTTGGAGGGGAGTTTTACAGGAAGTAATAAAAGCGTACAAGTCGCTTATAAGATAGCTGCAGAAATGTGCTGTACTGTAAGAATATGTGGAAAACAAAGTATTATCTCAAACATAATATAAGAAAAGGATTAAGGAAGTGCCATCTTTTAAGTATTTGCTTAAATTTGTATGGTCATTCACTATGCAATAAGATGGAAGATTTTAATTATCTAGTTGATAAAAACAACATCGCTGACAATCTAACTGCAATGACAGTTCTCCCAGAAAATTTTTAGTTAACTTGCACTGACAAAAATATGCTAAAATGAAGTTGTTATACTGGCAAAAAGGACGACATGAAAAGTTGAAATGTGGAATAATGAAGTAATCTGAACATTACATCTCTAGGAAATAGATCAGGACTAACAGCACTGTCAAGAAGGGAGTTAAAAGGTTTGCCTTCACCACAAACACAGGCATTGCTAAAATTATGCATTTTTCATGGATCACAAACCTTACACTTTGCTGCTACGTGAAAATTCATGAAACTGCTGTGGGTTAGAAACAGCTGTATTAAAGGAAACAGATACTACAAGTTTGGAGACAATAATTTGAAGCATGTAAAGTATAAATTCAAATGTTTATAAGGCAAATAAAAAGTTAGAACGAGAGGCAGATATGAAATTGCAGCATAGCATTGCCTACAACAGAATGTATTAGAGGAGTGGGACACAGCTGAAGGAGGGAATGAGAAAATACGAAAGGCAAAGAGTAAGCTCAGTCAATCTCTTTCTGGACAGAGGTCGATGCTGAAAGACATTGGAGAAACAATTGCGGTAAGTTGAATATATATGGCATGGGAAAAAAATGTTACTTTCTGCTAAGTGTACTGTGTGATACTCTGAAAGTTGTGTTTCTTAGAAAAAAAAAGAATAAACGTTCTTTTTTTCAGAGAATTCCTGATTTTAAGGCTTTGCTATGTTCCTCTCAACCGTCTCTTTGAGGCTGAAAAGTCCTCTCTGTTTAGTTTATTCTTCAATCATCCCATTGCCCTTTTCTGCACTGATTCCAGTTTTGCTTTTCTAAAATACTTTCAATACAACTGCACACATTATTCAGTAGAGATGCATGCAATAATAGTCCACAGTTTGCTTTCCTTTCTATTCGAATGAATCTCAGCTTTTTATCTACCTTTCTGTTTTCACTTATGCAAAAAACCTCCTACAATAATTTTAAGATTTTTTTCAGAATAAGTAAGTTAGATTTATGTTTTATTCCATGTGAATTATTTTGTGTTTATCAACATTTGCTGTGATAAAATAATAAAATGACTTCCACTTACAATTGAGAGGACATTCTGGAACTGGTCAGTCAACTACAAGAGTCTTTGATCAGCAACAGACCTTGTCATTTCAATATTAATCTCTTTTTTTCAAGTGGTTTAAATGGTGAAAAGCACAGGTTGTTGCAGCCTATGCTGATCTCTGTCCCATGATAAAATCAAACCTTTGCATCTACTATTTGTTCAGATCTTTTAGGTAGGAAAGTCCAAGACGACCCATGTTCTATTTCACACCATCTCCTTATCTTGAAGAGCCTTTTAACACAGCCCTTTGCAACCGATTTGAAGGACATATTCAGAAAATAATACTACAGAACCCAATTATGCCTACACTTTAGATCTCCTAATATGTCATCTGGAGTGCTATGACCAGTTTAGGATACCCTGGTCAAAGACTAAATAAAATGGGATAAAACCGCAAAAGAAAATGTAAAAAAAAACCCCAAACTTGAATTGATCTTACTGAATGAAAGAAGAATGATTCAGAAGAGAATGATAGCAGTCTTCAGCAGCTTGACAATGCTGTTGGGAAGCGAAAGGAATGTTCTGTTACCCAATCCCTATCACACAGGATATGCAGTGAAAGATTTGAAACTGAAAGGGGGAAGAAGTAGGTTCATGTACGGGATGTGGGTGTCAAGGGATGGGGAGCAGTGTGACTACAGGGAGTGTAGAGATAGGACAAGGCATCATGGTTTTACACCGAAAGAAGGTAGATTTACATTAGATATTAGGAAGAAATTCTTCACTGTGATGGTGGAGAGACACTGGCACAGGTTGCCAAGGGAAGTTGTGGATGCCCCGTCCCTGCAAGGCCAGGTTGGATGAGACTTTGAGCAACCTGAGGTGTCCCTGCCCATGGCAGGGGTTGGTCTGGATGAGCTTTATGGTCCCTTCCAACCCAAACCATTCTGTGATTCTATGATTTCTATAAGACACTGTGTGTCTTTTTTTCAGAAAGTCCTGTGATTTTTACCACCTGTGTTTCTTTCTCATTAATTGCCCTGGAGCTGTCTGATATCTCAGCTGATCAGCAACAGAAAGATTCAGGAATTTACAATTTTCCATATAAGTGACCACTTGATTTTAAACGAGGAATCTGTTAATATAAAGTTTAGTGAAAACGGTGCTAGATACATTAGAAGTGGTAGCCCTGTGAGTCAATACAGGCCAGGCACTGCTGGGAAGGAAGGATGAAATCAGATAAGGAGAGCAGATATTAAAAAGAAGATGATCACCATTTAATTGGCCATTACTGTTACTCGAAGGCCATTTCCCCATTATTTCTTTTACCATTTAAGCATGCCTTCCCTCTTCTGTGTTCAGTTCAATATCTTTTTCCTTAAGTACTTCTTCATCCATTCTCTCCTGAAACAAATCTCCTTTTAGTGATGTAGAATGCCAAACTAAAAGGGAATAGCTCCAGCCTATATAGACTGAAGTCCTTCCATCCCCTGCAGACTTTAGGAAGAATAATTGGAGTGGTGCTCCATGTCCCACTTAATTATCAAAACATGGCATTACCTGAACATGGAAAAAAGTGCCTTTCCAGGGTTATCTGAACAAGAGAAATGCACCAACATGAATCATAAATGTATGCTTTCCACTGAGAAAAAGTTCACTTCCTTTCTGCAGAATAAACATACTCTAGGATTCAGTTTGTGTGTCCTTCAGTTGCAGGGGTGCATTCATACATAAAACCAGTGAGACACCCAGGTAAACAAGGTTGCTCATACATTTTAAGGTACCCATTTTAGAAGAAAATCAGAGCTGAATAAAGGTTTCCTAAAAGAGGAGAGAAAGCTGAATTTTGAAATTCTATGAACATGTTTTACTCATGGTACTGTTTTGGAAACTTTTTCACCCATGGATGTAGGTGGAGGGAAATGGGGGTGATCGATGGATGATGGAGAATAATTAAGCAGGTTGGTGGGGAGTCTCTTCACTTACAGTCCTCCCCTTACATTCAAGCCACCATGCACTGAATGGAGTGGAAGAGAGGAGTTGCTGGGACCCAGGATTTTTGGAAGGGATGCACTCACCCGCAGTCTGGAAGATACCTCTTCCCCACAGGCAAGTTACAAGGAAACAGATATTGGGAAGGAAGCTCTGGCTCCTTCTGAAGTTATAAGTTTTAATGATGAGAGTACTCCTTAATTAAGTCAGTGACCACTTGAAAGATAAACATATGTGTGAGCATCTTGCTATGTTGGGGCTGAAGTGGGAATGCATGACTGTGTAAAGGGCTTCCAATTACAAGAGAAACAAAGCACAAATTGGAGTTACCAGTAGCCTTAATGGTTGCTGTATCAGTCAAAGGATTTAGCCAGCCAACGCAGGAGTTTAGGTATCTAAATGATGAAATATCATCTAGAAATACACATCCACCTGCTGTTCAAACCCCAAAGCTCCTAAACTCCCCATGAAGCATCTTGTCTGACTGCTTCTGTACATGCTCAGCTTTTGGCACAGCTCCCTGTGTACTTTTGCATATCGCCAGTTTTAGCCCCTTGGGATGCCTAAATCAAACCTGTATTTGGAAACCCCTTCTTTTCTTCATCTTTTTGCACATTCCTTTTCTTCATCTGTCTGATGTTTGTGCCTGTGCTTCACTGATAGACGACCATCCTCCCAAAATACTCTTGTGGCCATAGTCTATGTCTGTGTATGTAGGGGAGTGAAAGAGCAAGGGGCGCAAGCTCTTCCACTACCTGAAGTGTTCAGAAAGAGTCACAAAATTAACAAAACCCAAACGGGGAAAGAAAGGGAGTGTCATTGTAATCTTCTACCGTGGGAGAAAGTGAAGTTGCATTGTGTTGTGAGAGCACAACAGCCTTGCCTTGATTGAGAGCTGAGCAACTGCCCACAGTGAGCCATGGCTGATGGACAGGATGGTGCAAACAACGTGTTGGATTGGCAGCGTGTGAAGAGACCTGGCTATAAACCATCCAGCAAGAGCAACAGGGAGTAGCGCTGCTAGGCAGGTATCAGCCAAGGTGCAAAAGCAGAGGATGGGTGCTTGCCAAGCTACTGCTCAGACCCGGTCTGGCTGTGCCAATGCACTGGAGCAGAGGCTCTGGGTGAATACACACATGTGTGTGTTTGCGTGACACCCTTGCTTGGTCCTCTTCATGGTGGATAAATGGTGGTGAGCAGTGCTGTGCTATGTGGTGTTCCTTCCCCTCGCTGATGGGCTCTAGTCCCTGCCTTTGCAGCTGATCTTAGCCACTGCTGAGCACAGGTGCAGATTTTCCTCCATGTGTGACCTTGCAGATTGCCAGCTGCTGCACCAGCAGATGCTATTTAAAAAAACACAAAATTGGGACCAGAGCTTTTTCTTTCCCAAAGACCATTGTCTTTGAGGCTGATGATCTATTTTCTTAGCCATCAGCTCTAATTGCATGCTGTCTGACATGTCATCGTTTGTTTTGCAATACTATGTATTCTAGATTGAAAACTAATCATCCTGTGCATTTTAATACATTGCCTTACATCTGTATTGTTGATTGCTGCTCCAGAAATGTGTCCTTCTTCTATCTTATTTGCTTCCTTCAACGCAACTTCAATTTTGGCTGAATTCTTTATAGACGTTTTGAGGGCAATATTTCTTAAATTTGTTTTGGGGTCATTATGCTTCAGCACTTTTCTATTTAGCTGCGTGTCATTTTATTACTTGATCCAGACAAGTTATTTTTCTTTAATCTTTACTGAGCTGCATTTGGCATCTATTACCATGGGTATCTCGACAAAAAGTACCTGCAGTTCTGCGACAGTGGGCCAGCACAGGCCCTCATGGCAAACTGCTGTAGGCCAATGCGGACCATTTGAATACCTCTGCTCTTAGATAATGATAACACTACGTAGCATACAATGATATGTATCAGATAACCAAAGCCATTATTTCTTCATCAGGAAGAATGGATTGGTGTTAAACCATTTTTGGCTTAAAACCGACCCAGATTCAGTGACAGAAGATCACTAAACAACTAGAACCAGAAAAAGAATTCAAGAGAAATGTTAAACATAATATATGGTATTATTTTGATAATTATCCAATGGAAAAAGAAATCTGTGCATGACCAGTCAGAGGACAGCAAAGTTGAAAAGAGCAAGAGGAAACTGAGCAATGAGGCAGACCTTTACTGCAGACAGAAGCTAAAATGCTAACATTAATTATTAATACTTCAGGACAGAAAGGCACATACAACTGATATTTTTTCTTGCACTTTTAGTGATGTGAAGGTGAAGAAATGCTTTCCTGTGCTCTGTTAACTGAGGAAGGTTCAGATACCTACCATGCTTAACTCCCCATGCCTGTGCAACTTGTACTAGTTATTGATACAGAGTCCTTCCAACAGCAGCTGTATTGACCACGAAAAGTGATTGCCCCGAGCTGATCTCAGAAACACACTGAAGAAGACATAATCATCGTCTTAGTCATAGTCATAGTCATAGTCATAGTCATAGTCATAGTCATAGTCATAGTCATAGTCATAGTCAGACATTTGTCAGTCAAAACCTCAGAATAAATGTAAGCTCCTGTTTGCAGAGCCCAAACAGACTGAGCACTCAAAAGGGCTGAAGAGAAAAAGAATTGAGGCAGAATAATTAAAAAATGCAATATAGCGAAGTACAGTAGCATAGTAAATGATACTCAATGTGTGCTTTCTAAGGAATTAATGTATTCAAACAATTCTGATTTCATGCTGTGCTGGGGCTTAAAATTATAAAATACAAATTATAAATTTTAAAAATTATAAATAAATTAGAATTAAATTATAACAAT
>NW_010176787.1:0-1536 GCF_000695765.1 Mesitornis unicolor | reverse complement strand
GGATACAGGAGCCCCTTGATCCTGGGTACTTCCTGTCCGGTGCTTCCATTTCCATTTAAAGGAGGGCAGGGCCTGGCTCTACTAGTCTATGTCTAGTTCAGCCTTTTTGATGCTCCTTAACCTCTCATCTTCTTTTCACAGCTCTGCCACCAGGCAGAGCAGGTCATCCACCTCTTCACAATGCACACAGCAGTTCCCATAGCTGCCCCTCATTACCAGTGAGAGGCTCTGGCGCTCCCTGGCTACATGTTTCCATGGGAGCTCCGTCTGGGTTCCCACCATCACTCTGGTGAGTGTTGAGCTCATGGCCTTCTGCCAAGTGGAGACCATATTTGAGCTCCTTCCAAGAGAGCACTGACCACCAATACAGGTCATCTGTTGAGCTGGCAGAGCTGCAGGTCCTTCCTGCATGTCCTGCCCCACCACACACTGGCTGACATTCATGCACTGCTCACCTAACCCATATTCAGTGGTTCCCTGAGCCTTCTTATGTGAGGGTGGATGGGTGTGGTCGCCGTTGCCCTGGCGACGCCTGCGCCAGGTCAGTGTCTCTCGCGAGAGAGCTGCCGGCTTTGGATGGGTCTCTCTGGACCCCTAGCATTTCCCTGCCTCAGGAAAACCTCCACTCCAGAGCCCTTCACCTCAGTGACTGCACTGAAATGGTGGTACACTGAGTTTTAAACTGCCACTGTCAGTTTTGTCTCCACCCACGGTGAGTCAGAGCTGACTGTCGTCAGGAGCTCAGGTTTCCCTTTTGGGGCGGGGGGCTGAAGCACCCTTTCTCTCCCTGCACTGTTGTCTTCGCACATTTTTCCGTGTTTTTTTTTCTGCGATTTTGCCACTTCAGGCTCACTCCGGAGCCCTTCACCTCAGTGACCTTCTGCTGATCCAATGACAGGGACACAGAAAACCTGCAAAAACTAAGCGTGCCCTGAGATATTTATCTAGCCTAGGTATAGTAACAAGACAGGGTCATGCAGTGAAGCATTTGAAGTGGGAATATGAGGACAGCACATTGGCAATGTCTTCTCTTGAAGGTTGTTTAAAATACAAACATTCAAACGCACACAGACTCACTACAATTATAACTGTAAATGTTGAAAAATTTAAGTTTTGCGCATATGAGAGTCAGCATACTCAGCGGAGGCAAGCGTGATTTTGTGACTGTCATTTTTCACCAAGTGTCACCATCACACATGCTTGTTGTACCTACCAGCTGATTGCAATGTAAACATGGAGTCATTATATTAAAGGCTCTTTCTAACACTTTTTCAATGCCTTAAAAAGTCTGGAGCTTCTGTAAGCCAACATGGAACAAAATACTATAGTTCAGGGCCAAAAGGAAAAAGATAGCTTTTGTTAGTTATTCGTGCCTTCTTTCCCATTTCACCAATAACATATCAGAATTACCTTTTAGCTATCAAAACTTTTATTTTCACAAAAAGAAAATCAAAATTAATTCATCAACTCTCAGCAGTAGAAATAGTTCTGGAAATAAAGACTGACTGTGTTGTAGTTACAAGAAAATTCTGGCCG
>NW_010176786.1:46260-49685 GCF_000695765.1 Mesitornis unicolor | reverse complement strand
GCGCCGGCCCTCAGCCCCATGTTGAAATCACTGGCTGTGGGTGTGCAGGCAGTTGCACGCTTGGCTTTCCATCCACAGGCGACTTGTTGGGTTTTGTTTTTTTTTCTTTTCTCTCTCTCTTCTTCTTCCCCCCTTCTTTCCCTTCCCTTTCTCTGTACTTTCTTCTTCTTGCTGCAAACTTCAATTTAATCAACTGGTTTCTGGGACAGTATGACCGTCGTTGGCTGAAAACTTAAGCAGCGCCCTTCCTCTTTGCTCTGCCTGATCCATTCATGCAGCTGAGTGCACTTTTTCCCCTTAGTCCTCCCTTCTGACACGCTTTACGCTTCTGAATCTGGTAGTTTTGTTGTGGCAAATGCTGACTCCCAGGTTCTCTGAAACCTGCAGCGGAAGGAGTGGTGTGAATGGTATATTGATTGGTTTGAAGTGATTCCCAAGAGAATTTTTAAGATCAGTTTTCTCAGAGAGAATTCCAGTTTCTGGTAGGAGAAAAGTAACGGAGTTTCCCTTTACCTCCCCACTTGATTCCTGAAGAACATGGCTCTGAAGAGGACAAACACATGCTTTCTGTATTTTTATTATCCCTCTTGTAATACAGTTGTGATTCTGGCTGGAAAAGGAGTAAAACTATTCACAAGGATATGGCCATGGCTGCATACCAGCTGCTATTTATATACTGCCATTAATGTGCATGGCAGTCTACCTGCATGTGGGACGCAGTGGCCAGAAGTACCTTCCTGGTTCAGGTAAATCACTGAATGGTAAAGCGTGTCCCTTGGGGGAGCACTGGATGCCTCACTGAGCCAGTCAAATGGGAAGCCTTTGCAGAATTATTTTGCCATGTTACAATGTTGATAAATTAATTATTTTCATGTGTTGTATCCCAAAACTGTGTCCCTGAGTAACTAGTGTAGCACTGGACTGCGTCCTGATTTCCAGCTGTTATATTGCTTTAAGGGATGGCAACGTTCTGCAGTGTAACGTTAAGCCTGGAAGTGGCCGCAGTAGTGAGCACAGGGAAGCACACGCCATGCACCTGGAGAAGGTTACATGTTTGCAACTGGTGTGTCTTTGTGCGGGAAAGAAGTGGCCCACCTGTGGAAACATGAGAAAATCAAGATGTAGCTCTTCAAGTTTACTGAAAGTTTACTAAAAAGACAGTTTGCAGAGGTGCAGCGAGACTTTGTTTGGCCCCTAGTCCCCAAAGCTTCTGATTCTGGGTTTAAAATGACACGGTGGTTTTATTTATTAGTATTTGTATGGTGGTTATGCTATATGCCACTGGTATGGACTTGAGTGAGCTGTAATTACTGAGATTGTTTCTATTATATGGAAATACTGTGGTCAAAAACACAGTAGCAAAGTCCATGGGCTTTCTCTGAGTGTTTTACACGGTCATTGTCAAACATGACTTCTAACTTATTTGCTGAAGATTTCCTACAACAGTGTTTAGGTAGTAAGGAGGTGAATCCTCAGAGTCTCTAAGTAAATGTATAGTGCTGTTTGCTGTGCTGGCTGTAGAGTAACACAGTAATTTTGCGGTTTTAATGGCAGAATTTCATAGCTGACTGTATTTTTATAGCAGTTAGGTGTTGTTTTTTTTTTTCTATGCTAGTGCAGCAAGTGAGCAAATCTTCACTACAGAAAGAGGCAAGAGAGGAGACAAAGTAATTTCTAAACCGAGAGGATGAAATTGTGCAAATGTGAACGTGCGACATGGCAGCTGCTGTCAGCCTGACACGGAAATCTACTTCACCACCACTGTGCTGTTATGGAAAGCAGCATATCCGGTGGAAAATTATTCAAAATATTTGAATTAAGTTTATGGTTTTCATACTCACAGGAAAAGCAGCATTTCTCATCCTGAAAAAATGCGTGTGTGTGCTGTATGCAGCAGTTCCTGCAGGAGATCTGCTCGAAGCCTCTGAGATCTGAGTTGTCAGCCCTCCTCAGGTTACTGCCCGCTTTGTCACGGTTTGCAGGTTGTGTTTAGCAATAAGTGATCTGCGCTGCCAGCGCTTCTGACGTCCCCGTGCAGTCATGGTGAGGCAGCCTGGCATCACGCTTGCGGAATGCCAGGAGGAGTAACTTCAAAACGTGACCTTGGTTTATGGGCTTGGTATTGTTGAGGTTGAAGAGACACGTCGAGAATGGAAAAAATAGTTTTGGAAAATAATTCACATAATAATAAGGTTCTGCTCTCTTGTACAGTTTTAAGACTTAAAATGCAGTTAGTTCTGGATGCAATTGTCTTTGATTAGGATTTGCAAATCTCAAAAAATTCAGTATGGATTAACACTGCTGTCCATGCTAAATCTTTAGGTGTGGAATAAGTTACTGATACGGCAGGCTGTGCTTGCAGGTTGGTATGTGCGGGGTGTATAGGAAATATCTCTGTTCCTTTGCTTTTATTCCAGCAAAAGCTTTGTGTCTCAAATGTGATCCATCTTCCTGCAAATTGTGTATGTGATGAATGAACAAGTAAGTGATAAAAGACATTTGAAAAGTCCACCTTGTCCAGGACAACAAAGACTAATTGCACTTATTGAAACCTTGTTTGCGTGGTGGCACAGTAACATGCTCTGTTTGTGGGCTGGACTGGTGCAGCCTCAGGCACAGTTTTTGAGTGAGGGTTAAATGAGTCCAGTTTGGGCAGTGGGCAACTGGCCTGAGAAATGGTGGGTGTGTTTCCAGAGGCTGCTGGTCGGGGCTGTGTAGGTTTTGGTGTTGTCGCAGTTCTGCTGATGGCTTCCTAGCAATTAACATGATGATAAGAACATGCTGGTGAGAAGGTAAGAGGGATTTTGAGGAGGGGAAATCAGCCACACCCGACTGACTTAAAGTTAATGGCAAGAGATGATGGGCTGCCCAAAAGGGAGCAGAGAGACAGGTGGTTGAGATGAAATGTGTGTATCAGATGACTGACTATAACCTAGTGTTAAAATGTGGAAACCTTTCATGAAAACTATGTATCGAGTAACCCTTTATGAAAAATAATTCATTGTACATCTTGCACCTTTAGTTTGATCTGGTTCTTGCCAGAAACCTTCCTGACTTCTTTTGGTGACTTTAACTGTCACCATAATCTTTGTGCGCTTTGGGTTTTTTTTTGATATTGCAAGTGTTTCATCTTTTATCTTCTTCTTTTTGCAAATATAAATATGCATGCATAGGCATTTTTTTTTAATTTTTAGTGTTACTCTGTTGTCTTTGAGGGATGTAAATGAGCACAGGACACAGCCCATGAAATAGGAAATCACAGATTTACAGAGTTGTTCAGTCTCGTGTTTAATCCCTACAGGGATCCTTGGGTCTCAGTGACTGTGAAGTCCGATGTCCTGCATGTCATGAGCTTGCAGTGATGTTCCTGGACCTTGCATATAACCCTGTTTTTTCTAGTTAAAATAAGTAAAGTAACAGTTTTC
>NW_010176786.1:38801-46229 GCF_000695765.1 Mesitornis unicolor | reverse complement strand
AATCAAAAAGTTTTTAGGAGGTGTTTTCTGAGGCACCTTTCCCTGCCCCCTCACCAAATACTGGGAGGTGAAGTGTTCGGGGATTCGTGATGTTTTATGGAACAATGCCTGAATTGTTCATTTAGAAACTGTGGTACGTTAGTATTTGTGAAAAGGAATTGTAATCTGTTCTTTGATAGTGTTTGTAGGCAGTTGCTGATAAGAGAGCAGAAGTGAAGTTGGCTGTGTAAGCAAAGGTGACAGGTGTCAAATAACCATATTCTCACTTAATTTTGTACACAGGAAGCTTAGGCCACCCAGAGCTTAAAGCTCCAATGCTTTGGGGGGTCTGACATTCATCGGCAGGGAAGTGTGAGCGGGGAAGGTTGCAGTCTCAGTAAATGTGAAGCTTTTTTCCTCCTGTCTTTTATTTTTTTCCCAGTGCCAGCTAACTGGGACTTCTCAGATTATTTGCTTAAAAGCCAGCTCCCAGACAGCAGGTTTGTCATCCAGGTACACAACAGCAACTTTGATGCTGTTTGTGTTCTGCAGAGCAAACAGTTTTGTGAGTGTGCTGCTGGGGGATCGTTCATAGGCCCTAATACACAGGGGTGGGTCGGTACGAAAATCTGCCAGTTTTACTTGGGTTTTGTATTGGTCTTGGCACATTCCCTGCTCGAGCCTGGCCACTGGGTTTTGGGCACAGGCTTAACTGGTTTCTCCACAGTGCCCAGGCAGAGACCCCTTCAGAATCACAATGTAAACACTCGTGGGCAATAGTGGCTAAATTTAGCATTAAAAAAATATTAGATTTTATTGTGATATGTGTTTATCTGCGTAAATATTGAGCCTGTTTTACGTAGAAATCTTATAGGCTGTTTTCAGAATGTACAAGAACCTTCTCCACTCCAAAAAGGAACCATTAACCCAAAAAACTCCATCTTGCCCCTGCTGCTCAGTTGACTGTTGGTTCACTTCTGGCTGACACCATCAGGATGCAGTCTTCCAGCTCCACATTTGGCATTGCCTGGGTATATTTCAATGATTTACCTGAGGTCAGCCAGAAGAGCCCAGGTTCCCTGAGGCTGCTGGTGCTTTTCCCAAGCTGCCTTTCGACCCCTTTGCTGCTGTTGAGCTCCTGACAGCGGCCGTGGAGCCCAGCTGACCCGCAGCGGCACTGCTACAGCCTGATGAAAGCTGGAGCAGCAGTGGAGAGCTGCTAATGTAAGGAAGAAAAGTACTGAAATGGGTCAAAATTGCTTCATGTTTAGAAAGCTGTTGTGTGATCCTGCAGGTTTGAAGGTGGATACGCAAGGCTATGTCTTCCATACAGAATCATAGAATGGGTTGGGTTGGAAGGGACCTTAAAGCTCATCCAGTCCAACCCCTGCCATGGGCAGGGACACCTCCCACCGGACCAGGTTGCCCAAAGCCCTGTCCAACCTGGCCTTGAACACTTCCAGGGAGGTGGCATCCACAGCTTCCCTGGCCAACCTGTTCCAGTGTCTCACCACCCTCACAGCAAATAATTTCTTACTAATATCTAGTCTAAATCTACCCTCTTCCAGTTTAAAACTAGTCCCCCTCATTCTATCACTGCCTGCCCTTGTGAAAAGTCCCTTCCCAGCTTTCCTGTGGGACCCCTTCAGGTACTGGAAGACTGCAATAAGACTGCAGTATAGTGACTTATTTCCCTCCACTCATTACAGAAGACTCCCTTTTTACCACTTCTCACCAACTCCCTCTGTGTTTTCAGCCGAATGAGTGTTTTGCTGTCATTGCCCTCACGTGTGAGTACAGGCGGCCCTCATGCATTGCAGGAGAAGGTGCAGAGTGAAGGTAGGAGCAAGCCTGTAGATTAAGTGTGTCAGCAGCCTGAGAGGTCCCTTGCATGGGGCCCTTGCTGTACAGCAGTGCTGTGCCTGAGGGAACCTGTGGCTCTGCTCCTGCCCACCAGGCCTTGCCTGTGTTCAACCACCTGTGGTACAGAGGAGGAGGGTTGTCTTTGGGAGGCGTCAGGGCTATCAGGGTAAATGCTTTTCAAATTGTCCAAGGCTAATACAGAGAAAGACCGAGTTTTGTAATGCTTATTAAGAGGACCATAAGAAGTGGATAAGCGTGCAAGTCCTTCAGCTTTGCAGGTGTTTTGGTGTGTGTGGTACTACCGTGGCTGACTGATGCGTACTGTCCCTACGTTTACCTGGATGGGGTGAGGTGCATCGTTGCTTTCAGGCGGCATTATGTGGTTTCTCAGTATTTCAGCGTTATTGAATGGTGATCAAAGTGAAGGGGAAGAGTGGCTTTAGAGTGATTTCCCTTGGAGCAAACGCAGCATTTGGCTGCTGTGAGCGATCCCTCTTAGGGAGCTCTGAGGGCATGACGGCAGAGGAGCCTGTGAAAGCGCTCAGCATCAGGAGAACAGGTCCTGGAGGCAATTTGGGGTTCAGGGAGTTGCCAGCCTTTCTTCTTCTGGGCGATAGCCTTCTGCCAGTGGAAAACCATCTGATTCTCATAGCTTTTAACACTATAACTTTGGTTATAACAGTCGCAGATGTTTTAGTTCTGTTATAAAAACACCACTGAAAGTAACACTTTCTCAGTTGTACCAGAGTATGACATCTTTTGGTCGTGGCACATTTAATCTGGTAAAATAAGATGGAGTTAATGGGGGAGAAACACTGGTGATGTTAGTTATACAGAAGACAGTTCACATAGCTTTAAAACCATTTCCTGGTTCTTCAAAGGAAAACAAACCTTTTCATCCAAACATAAATTGAATGGATAAAGCATGCAACAATGCTGAACTGATGCTCATGTATATTGAAAATAAAGTGGAATTCTTCTAACATCAATCCAGAGTATAGCACAGATGTTCTCACTCAGAAATATTTTGTGAGCAGTAAGAAAATAAAAACTGGAGCAAAAAGTATTAAAAAATCCTGCAAGATACTTTAGGGCATCTGTGCTTTATTTTTTTTTCTCCTTTTTAATATACATTATATATTTTTCTTGTTTCTTTGAGGTCATTTTACTGTAATAGTCAGCAAGTCTGGTACTGGAAGACAGATAAAAACCAGCAAAAAACCAGACTGCCTTTGAGCTAAGTTACATAATCTGCTGGTGCTGTTTGAACCAAGTGAAATAAAAAAATACAGCAGCACAGATGTACAAGATGCTTGTCAAAAAGCCTAGTATTACTAGTGAAAGAGAAATTAGCTAAATTATCAATTCAGGGGAAAAAAATTAAATTAACTTTGTGCGGTAAGCCCTTTTTTGGGTTAGTCACATTTATTTTACTTATTATAATGCTTTAGTGGTGTCACATTTTTTCCTACTGGTAGCCTTAGTTATTTTCTCAAATTGGTTCCAGATACTTGTTAAATCAGAAATAATGTTAATAATTATTTTGTTGCAGTATTTGCTGCTGTTCTATTTAATTGGGTACTAGGCACAAGAAAGTAACTTACTTCCTATTTCAGTTTCTAATTGTAAAGTGATACAAATGGAATAACCCATTTAGTCCCAAATAAAAGGAGAAATCTACCGGTACTAAAATCTCTTCGATGAGATCCCACGTGCTGCATCTCTGGTAGAGGGGAAAAGCAATAAAGGCCAAGTATGCTCCAGCATGAGGGGATCGGAGATGATGGGAGATGCAGAGATGAGAGATGCGGGTAAGCATCCCTTGGATCTAGGCCCTGGGTTGCTGCTGTCTTCCTGCCAGGCACCTTGGTGCCCTGGTGCTGGAGCAGTTGCCGGGTGTCACCTCTGGCATTGTGCTGTGTCCAGTTCGTGCGGGCTTTCATGGTAACAGGGACACGGCTGGCAAAAGGGAAATGACTGTGGGGAAAGGGGTGATCTTCTGTAGGGAAGGGAAGAAAGATGGGGTGTCCTTGGAGTCTGGCAAAAGGAAAACGCTTTTGGGATAATGATAAATGGATATAACTCCTGGTGCCTTTTATTTCATGTGAGAGGGGAAACAGGAGCTTGTATGGAAGAAAGACTGTGAGGGAGTAGATTAAGTCCTGACAAATACAAAGGGCTGAAGATGAGAAGAAACTGATTAGCTTGATGCCCTGGAAGTAGATGGTCAATTTAGGAAGAGGATGAAAAGTTTACCCCAGTGGCACAACAGATGTTACCTCTGAGGCTTTATTTTTAACAAGAAACCTGTGGACCTTTTTATAGGAAGTTTCCCTTTTTGGCAATAAACAGTGAAAGTAGTGAATCTCTCATTCGGTAGGGAAAACAGACACTCTTTTGGAAAAGCGATGTCACATTTTTGGACATACTTTCCACATTCTCTCATGTTAGGCCCGCTGCTGATGCAGTGAGATTTGGAATCCTTTGCAGCAGGAGCGAGCTGGTGCATCGTTAGCAGCTTTCTTTTTGAGTGGCCACGTTTACAGGTTATTTGTTCTGGGTATGCATGTCTTTACAGATGCAGAATGGCAATTTAAAATGTTTCTGGTGTTCTTGTTGAATAACTAACAGGAGAAAAAAAAGTTACATGGATATAATGTGTTTTAAATGGAGATAGGACTTTTGGGAGTGCCTGTCTGTGTGCGCACTCACTTAGGTGTTTTCATTTGTTTGAAGAAATGTAGTCACGCTTACTGAATGAAAAAAGAGTTTCACCTTACATCATCTTTTTTGCATGTCCTCTCCAAGTTCTTGAGTTACTCTATCTTACCCCTAGGCAAAGGCCACATCATGTTTTTTTATTTCTCTGTTAAATGTCAGAAGCAATATCCTACTTGTGAGAACCTCGCAGTGATACACCTCTTTGTGCATATAATGAGAGGAACAACTTTATTCCAAATTCTTTGAGCCTTTCTGAACAGTAAGGAGCAGGAGCAGAATTTAATGAAATACAGAAAAAATATATCTAGGGATGCTGGAGTGTCACTGAGACCAAATGACCTGAAAGTTTTGTTGCTATAACAACTTAAATGACAGTTTAAAAAAAAAAGAGATTGAATTGGAAGCTTCACAACCTTTAGCTTCTGTAGTAAACCGCTAAGTGGAATAACAAGGCTTGGTTTAATTTGGTCTCTCCAAGAACTTGTTGTACCAAACGTTATTTGCATTTTTTTAAGTGTGCATTTGTTTGTGCTGTCAAGTTTTTTCCTCTTTGCCTTCCTGTGAAGATGGCTTGCCCGCAGCTGCGAGCGCTGGGAAAGTGGCCAGCTACCGAGTACCAAAAGCAGAAGAATTTGGGCAGCCAGGCTGCAGTGGCACAACAGTTGTTCCTGTTGAATGAGCCCCTGGCCTTGGTGCCACGTGCAGCCTGTGAAGATGAAGAGGGAAAGGATTTTCCCCCTCTTGAATTTGGCTCTGTCTCTTAGTAGCGCCATACTGCTGGAAGGCTGTAGCCTGAAGTGTTAGGTTTTGCTGAAAGGTGAAAATATTGTGCATTTCTAATAACTTAGCTAGTTGGAGAGGAATCATGTCCGTATGTCTCATTTGTACTGCTAGATGTTTCTGTCTATAATGTAGTAGACATACATACATATGTGTATAGTTTATAGAGAGGAATAACGCTGCTGCTTTCTGGGGAAGATGAGAGGAGCCTGACACGGTCATGGCCATGGCTCTCCTGGGCTGAGCTTCCCATTCGCCTCTTCTCAAATGCTCCTGCGAGGGGCACGTGAGGGTTTCAGTGCTCAGGAGGCATTTTGGGTTTGGGTCAGGGTGAGGGTGTGTCCTGAGTTGTGTATCGCTGATGAAGATGCTGCTTCTGTTGCTGCACTGTAGGGCTGAGATGGCTGGGGATGGGAAAAGGCAAAGCGCAGCACAAGAGGCTCCTCTGGTGTCCTCACTCAGTCAAGTCCTGTCTTCTGGATATGCTACAAGTTCAGGTGTTGTTTCCAAATCTTATACTGAATGGGTTTTTTTCTTGTGCATTAAGAGTACTAATTTAAGAAGATAGGATTTATGTTTTCTGTTTTCACTGAGTTTTCTTCACAGCAGTTATTGTTGCTTTTTCTAGTTTTTCTTCAAATGAAAAATGGCGCAAATAAATATGGTGTGTAGTAATCCTGGAAAATTTGAAGTCTGGACTAAGAAACTGCGAGAAAAAGTGGACTGGGTGAAATAAATACAGCTTTCAAATTTGGCATTGTTTGCTACAGTAGGCTCTGCATTATAGAACAGGCAGTGAACATGTTTTTAAATATTTGTGTGTATGCAAAATATTTGTATGTGTAAGTGCTGCCGTTTGTTTAAAGAGGAAAACCTTCTATATTATTTACACTTATCTAACCTGGTCTAAAAAGAAAATATTATGCTCTGTATGTAAAACAGTGTATTTAACTTGTGGTTGTATTAGGCAATGGAGTATTCTCACCCTGTGCCCAGCAGTCACTCAAGAACATAATGCTTTGGTAAACTAAAACCAGATGTTAATATGTGTGAAATGTTATCGTAGTCAGTGTCTCCCCAGAAATCTCCCCATTATTAGTGTAGTTGTTTGAAGTAAATTCCTGATGACCCTTTTGTTGCTTTGGCATTGTCACAAAATAGCTATTGTTATCTTGAAGCCCTCTGCTAAATTGGAAGCCCCAGATAATGAGTATCCAGTATTGTATCTTTTGGCATTTATAAAATATTTAGCTGAAAAGGCTCCTGATCCTCACCCTGCCTCTGTGGAGGTGACAAGTTTCCTTTGCTGGTGCAGTCCCTATCTGGGGAATGAAAGCAACAGCAAAGGGAAGCTAGCTTGTATGAAAAGCTCATTTGTGCCGAATTAAATATTCTTTTGATATTTGAATATATGAAGTAATTAGCTTGGATGTATTGCTGTTTACCTTTTAGGATCTGGAGAAGTCTAAACAAGCTGCTGAAGGGAACTGTATCATAAATCTACTTCTGAATCTTTTATTTTGACAATCATGTATTTCAGACTGAGACTAAATCTGCTTTTTGTGGTGGTGTTTTTCCAGCGGCCAGTGGCTGGTGGGATAAGTGCTGAGCTCAGTGGCTATGGAAGGGTTTGGGCAGTGGTCTGATGTCTTCCTGCGGGCTGTATGGGCTGATCAGATAGACCCATGTGGGAGTCCCTTTTCTAAAAACGCTCTCAAGGTGAGTGTGTAATTGCTTATGCATGGATGCTACTCTTCTGAGTTAAAAAAAAACCCATGTAGTTCAATATTTGCCATAGCCATCTACTGTACTTGAGTCCAATTTGTAGGAAATGCTCTACTTTGTTCTCAATTACTTCCATTTCATAATGTAGCACTTGCTTGGTCTCATCACAGAACAAAATAAAAAGAGGGATTTTTGTCTTTGTTTTATGTCAAAGTTATTCAGCTGTTTTGAATGTGAAAATCATAATAGCTGATGTTGTGAAAAGTATGTCCTGTTTTTGGGTGGTCTGTGTTTCCCTTTGTTAGACCATGTGTTATGTCTGTGATTATACAGTGTGCAGAGACTGCTCTGACTTCAGCT
>NW_010176786.1:36906-38770 GCF_000695765.1 Mesitornis unicolor | reverse complement strand
TGCTGATTCAGTGTGCCAGTGTTTTGTTGCCTTCGGAAAGGCTTTGTCTCCAAAGGTTGGTGGATGCCAAAGACATTGAGAACAGAGATCCATTTTAAGACACAATGAGTACACATTTTCTCTTGATGACTTTTGGAGATCAAAGTTGTGTGTGATACTGAAATAAGAAAAAAATAGGATTTTTTTTCCCTGTCATTTAACAATACTTTAGAAGCACACCATTCTTCAGCTAGAATTCTCATTTTCTAAGAAGTTGTTCCTTTCTGAACTCAAGTGTGGAGTGTAGTAATTGACTTTGTGTTTTGTATTACTCTGTGGTGTGAGCTACAAACTGAGATAGGAAGCAGGGATCCGAAATCGGTTTACAACAAACAGCCCTTTGCAGCCTCCATTCACCTGATGCACCGCTCAGAAGGGCAGCCTTTGGTGAGGACCCCACAGCTTCAGATTTTTAAACTGTGCCCAGATGCAATAAAGAGAAGGGTCTGTTCTTTGCAATTGCAAATTGTGCTTTTCTCAGCATCCACAGCAAATGGGAGTGCTTGCTCTGCAGCACGTGGGGAGCTGTAAAGTCAAATACTGAGCACCAAGATGCCAAGATTTATCTATTCTTACTTTGCAGCTCCCCTCTCCTTCCCTGTGAATAAGCCTACAAATCCAACATGATGTGTAAAAGCAAAGTTGTGGAGTCCTCCCTCCCACCTCTTGCATCTTTATATATGGTTTGTTCTTATCACGCCTGCTCTGAGCCTCTTCAGAGCGCAGGTCGCAGCCTTTCCAGTGAGCGCTCCTCACATCTGCTGGTGATGTGCCAGGAGCAGGACAGGGCTTTTAGTTTCCATCAGCTCTGCTGGTTTGGGGGTGTTGTTAAATGGAGAAGGGAGAAACAAAATATCAAACTAATTCTGAAATAAATGTAAATACACAGGAGGAAAAGATGGAACTAATAACATTTACCATTTCTAGTTTTTTTAAGGCATGGATTTTAATGCATATTATGCTTATTATAGGACAACTCCACTAATTCAAACTAGATCTGTGTTTTATGACTTCTTAGACCACTTTAATGGTGTGATACTATTTAACAAGTGCTTCATACCACTTTTCAAGTAATTTTTATAGCTGTGTACTGGCATGGGACCTGTCCATTTGAGAAGCGTTTGGAAATCAGCTTATAAAACCCACTTGAAATTCAAATGTTAGAGTGTGGAGGCTTTTCCTCTTTACTTACACTCTTGTCCTGGGCTTGAATTTCCAGAGCTGTATCCTGACTTGCTGCTGCTGAGCTGTGAAGGTGAGCAAAGGCTCTGGCTTGCAATGTGGTTGGGCTGCCATGTTGTATTCTGTAAGATAATGGTTTTTATTACTTTCATTATAGGGTGAACTACTTCAAATTGTCTTTATTTTGAACATGGAGGTAAGATTATGCATACAGGTCATGCAAGCTGTTAGTTAGACCAGATGTTTTGTGTCCCTACACAGATTCACTAACTCAGCTGTAATTCAGAAATCTGTCTTCAGAGAGGTTTATTGTGACTTCGGTAATACATTGTGAAAAATTAACGAGGCACTTTTTTGTGACAGCTATTCCTCTCTCCATTTTAACAAATTTCCAGATGCACAGGAACCTGAGGTATGGAAAAAGGTATATGTAGAAATTAATGTGGGAGACTATAAATGCTGGGGTTAGGATTTAAGAAAAAGAGTGCAGTGTCTTTCTGTTCCTTTCAGAAGCGCTGGTTGAATCCTGTGGTGAAGATACAGGAAATATCTAGTTAGTTTTTCTTCACTGATGCTGTGATTTGAGAGGGGAAATGTATCTGTCATTGCCCTGCCCTGTGAAATAGGGGTTCAGAGCAGGAAT
>NW_010176786.1:0-36875 GCF_000695765.1 Mesitornis unicolor | reverse complement strand
AACAGGAATGAGCTCCTTTTAATCACTGCTCTCCAAGTGCAGCCCTGGGAAGGCACCTGGGAAGCCTGTAGGTTTATTCCAAATACAGGTGCTGGAGAGTGGGAGTGCTCACCTGGGAGCAGTGGCGTGTATTCCCGTGGCTCATTCTCTGCAGGGACCTCATTAACTGTGTTTCACAATAGCATGATGGTAATTGCAGTGAGCGAGTACTTGCATAAAGTCTTTCTGTGGTTTTTCTCTGTGTATTTGTGTTACCTTAGGAAAGAGAAAAGTACTTTGCTGTACTGGTCCTCTGTGCTGCAGCAAAGCTGCGATGCACCCATCAGTTACAACCGTGCGCAGCACCCAAGCTGGGAGCAAGGGGATGGCTCTCCTGTGCCTTCGCCTCTTAATTTGGTAATGATCTTCTGTGCTTCTCCACCTTCTCCCTTCAAGAACCAAACCCACAACAAACATTGTTGTCCCTGTGGAGAAGGGCAGCACAGGAGGTCACTGGTGGGTCCAGGACCACACAAGCATTCGGCACCGAGCTGGAAATAAAAGTGCCGACCTGCTGACTCCTTAACCACAAGCCTATCTTTCCCCTCTAGTGAGGATGTTGTAAAATATCGCTGTATTTAATCCTTCTGCTCTCCTGTAACTCAGCCTCTGTGTGAAAAGAGACGCCATGCTTCGCCAAGCTGAAAAGGGAGTGTTTTGTGGTAATTGGCTGTTGAAAAGAAAGTATCTTCCTCCTAGAAATGTGTGGACTCAGTCATGTTAAATTACTTAATAATTGTTGTTTCTTATGTAATTTTTTTTTTCAATTTACTCATAATGTGATTGAAACTTTTCCATACTGATCCGTACTTGGCAGTAAGGATGTCGATTCCAATGTTGCATACTGGTTTAGATGTTTACAACAGAATGAAAGCAAAGGAGTTGCTTGTGTTTGCTTTAGTATAGCTATGTGAAGTGGTTTATGACAGTGATGTATTTCACTTGAATATGCAAAATTTAGAGAAGGGAGAATATTGATCCATGCTGGCGGAATTTAAATCTGTTTTGGTTTGGGTTTTTTTTTCCTCATTGAGGTGCTATAATTTTCTTTGAATACATAGATGCTGTCAAATAGGTGGTCATGGGCAAAAAATCCTGAAGCAGTCAGTAAGTGCTTGAATAGTGTTCAGCTGCACTGGTAAGAGAGTTGTCTGTGTGTGTACACATTCCCTTTAGATTGATGGGGTTAATTGCCTTGGTCTCAACTTTGCTTGTAGACTACTGTGCTACTGATGCTGATTTAAAAGGAACTCAATCTACCAAAACTTTTTAATCCCTTCTGCATGCAGTGCTGAAGAAAGCATGTTTTCTCCTTGTAGATATAAGCTTTCATGATTATAATGTCATATTCAGGATCTCTATATTAAGGATAAGGAGACCTGCAGAGCTGCAGCAGGGCTGGACAGAGCAAACAGGGGAGTGCTTGGTATAGTAAATATTAAATAATAATAATACTAAATCCCGAGAATTGAGATATTGCAAATTATAATTCCACCCCCAACCAGCTTTTTAAATGACTGGTTTGAATTTAGGAAGCAGTGATTTATTCTTTTGTGTTTTAAAAACCATGCTACAGCACAACTGCAGTTTATTATTACGGCTTTTGTTGTAGCCTTCAGGTTCTGTTAACAGCTGTCATAGTCGTCATGTTATCTCCAACATTTTGCAGAAATGCAGCTGGTGGACTATGTAACTGGAAGCATTTACTAAATAATTCTAGATGACATTATAATCATTGTTCATCTTTTGCCTCTAGATGTTGGATTTTCAAGTGACTGTTCGCCTTTGACAAACACGCTGTTATTAGGCAGGAGGACACACAATGCGACGTAATTTCTTGAAACTGGATAGCCTGAGAGATTTCAATGAACCTAGTAATAAATATCTCTAATGATTTACACGCATTATTTTGTCTCTTCCTTGTTGTGGCATATCCCTCTTAATCTAGACATGTCTCTTCATTAGAAAGCCCCTGAGAAAACAAAAGCTGCTTGTGTTTAGATTTAACCATCCTGAAGTTAACAGCGATAATACTTAACTTCCTTTGCTGCCTCTGGAAACAGCTCTTTCTGATCTGTTCAATGGCATTAGTGTTCCTGGCTTTTTAATCAAAATTAATTCTGTTGTATTAATTCCTAGTCTCTACTATTTTTCTTCTGATGCCATTTCTGATGCTTGCAATTGGTTGTTTCATGGCAACATCCCCTTCCCTCACACACATTATGTGTGCATTGAAGGCAAGGCTCTGGTTTAGGAGGTTTACTGGTTCTTGTGCATTTCTGAGTTCCATAATGATGCTATGGAAAGAAATAATGGAGAAAGTAGTGCCTCAGTTGGGGTCAATGCCTGTACTACTGTGTCTTGTGGTAAAATCATAGAATGGTTTGGGTTGGAAGGGACCTTAAAGATCATCTAGTCTACACCCTCTGCCATGGAGGGAGGAGAAGGAGGTGGTTTGCAGGTACTTAAAAATGGTGTATAAAGTTCTCTTCCTTTGTCACATACGTGTATAGGGTGGTGTGGAGACTTTTTTGTGGCCTTTTTCTTTCTTTAGGCTGTCTTTGGGTTTCTTTTTTTGCTGTCTTAAACCCAGGCTATTCATTATACTGGAGCAGTAATCAAGGAATTCTGTACTGTCCTATTAATCTTGCATCCTGATTGCATGAGCTGTTCCTCAAGGCATGCAATAACAGAACAAAAGGGGTGGCTGATGTGCAGGGATGATTACGGCAGCGTGCTTTCTGTCCGCACTCTGTCATGCTCTTACGTGCTGTGCTGTTCCCATACGCCTGAACTCGCCATCTGAGGAGGATGCAGATGGACAGATTTTTTAGCTACCAGCAGTACTGTCATGGGGATCCTGCAAATGCGTCTGAGTCAGGAGTTTTAACAAAAAGTTGACTTTTATTGAAAGCAATTGAACTGCAATGCATGGTGAAGAATGAATGTGTGGTGGTAGGGCTCTGCCAGTTCAGATGTTGCTTCTTTTGTCTTTGTCCTGTAGTTTGTAAGTGGGATATGTTTACAAATTGAGATTGTTCTGAGGATTATTTAAAAGGATATTTCCATGTCTGTTTTATCACAGGGTCTGTTTATATTGAATTTGTACACTGTTTAAATAACTTTAAACTCATGCATGTTCTTTTTAACATCTAGTAAAACTTTTTTTTCATGTAAACACATTTACTAATGTTAAGAGGATGTACAGTCAGCATTTCAGCCACAACAGACAGAAAATGTATTGGATGAGCTTATTGCCAGGCAAGCTGAATATGGAAATCAATATTAGGAAAAAACCCTCAAATGATCAATGTGAAGGAGGGGAAATAATTTAGTTAAAAATGTAAGTAGATAATTGTATTATACAACTATTTATCTTCACTGAAGCACAAAGCCTGTAACAGGTATGTTCACTGACTTCCAGGTTGCTTAAACATGATGGCAATCTGAGTCAACTGAACCTCTTTCATAAGAGAAAGTGGCATATCCTGAGGATCAGAAACACTGCAGGATGCTCCTTTTTTGAATCTTGTGTTTCCAGACGGAAAGGGAAATGTTCTCATTTTTCTCTCTTCCCCTCATCACCCCTAAACTGAATGTCACTGTAGAGCTAACAAGGGTAGACCATATGCTTTCACAAACCTAGCACACCTCCATACAATTGTGCTGTTTGCTTGCTGCTTTATCAGGCCAGGGCAAACTGTTCCATCTGTTTTTTACAGCACCTCCTGTTTATTACACTTGTACAGAGCGTGGGCTTGGTTGTTAACATTCAGCTGGACTGTGTATGAAAAAATAAATAGGAGTCATCCCAGCTCTATCGGCCATTGAAATACCTTATCTGCTTTTCTGTTCTAAAAAGCCAATTCACATTTTTCCCCATATCTCATCTGCAAGGAATAAAAACTTTGCAAACATCCTACAGTTTGTGCTGTATGAATGAATTGAGAAAACAGTGGAAAAAAAACCCCGTGTCTGGAATTTGTTATTTACATATTGAATCTGAAAGGTAGAGCATCTGAAAGCAAAAACAAAACCACTTTTGAGTCTTGTGATGAGTGTATATGGGAGAATGATTGCTCTGTTCTGGCATATTGTGTGATCAGGGTCACATTTGGTTAGAAATTTGGTAAAATACCCTGAAATCAGCAGAATTGTGTCTGGGCAGAGGGATCTGCCAGTAAAGCTGCCAAATTCTGGAATTAAGCCCTTTAGGGTACACATTTAGTGTTATATGACTTGCAGTTTCTTCTAGGCAGCAGCTCATGAATTCACACCATGCCATGAAATCTGTGCAGTGCAGCTCCCCACCATGCGCAGAGGTGGTCTTGACCCCAAGGGTAACCCTGCGCAGTTCCCAGCTCTGAGCAAGGCTGGTGCTTGGGGTAAGGCTGGAGCACTGGGGATTACTGGCGTGCAGAGGCAGTAGGCCATGGGAGTGGGAAGGACATATTTGTACTAAGCTGTTACATGGGCTGTGTCTGCACACCTGCTGTTTGGAGGTGGTGAATGTCACTGATGTCACTTGCTTGGGTCACTCTGCACTAATACCCATGGAAGGAGGTATTGGGTGATTGTGACATCCAAGGCCAGAGGGAACCTTAGGCTTTGTTAGCCTGACCGCGTGTCATTACCCTTCCTGGAGTCCCTGTGGGGTGATGTGCCCGAGTGAGCAGTAGCCCTTCCTGATTGTCTGTTACAGAAGTTCCCTAGAGGTGGCCATGCTGTGGTTTGAAGGATCTCTGCTGAAGCTGAAGCCAATGCATTTCTAGGTAAATGCCCCGGTGAGTGATTTTCTTGCCACTGAGAACATGCAGTGTATTCCCAGTCTGTTTTCAGTGTTGCATTAGGTCTTGCGTTGAAGCCAGTGTGGTGGGACTGTGGTCTTCAAGAGCAGATTCTGTTTGAACTTTTCTGGTGGCACTGGAGGTCCCCATGAATCAAATTCTGCTGTGCCTGTGGATACTTGCAGGTTCCATGGTGACAGTCATCCTTCTTCTTCTGGATAAATAGTTTAAACCAATTATCATCAGCACAGAAAACTGCAGTTTTGTCATCTTTATTTGGGCTCTGGATAATTACAGGGTTGAATTTTGTTGGATTTCAGTAACAGGAACGGAGTCCATAATTAAAGAGTAAATGGTCCTGCGGGTCAGATTGCTGATGTTTTGAGGAGTTACTTAGAGTGACTCTGCTTAATTTTGTTCAAGGGTGGAACTTTTAGGGGCTTTTATGATTTTTTTTTTCTCACTCTTACACACCCTTACAAAGGCCTTACTGAAGTAGTTTTGTTGATGTCTTATCCATGAGCAATTTTGGTTCTGTTCTCAAAAATTTCCCAAGTTTCTAGAATGTGTGGACTTGATGATCTTAGAGGTCTCTTCTAACCTTTAGTATTTGTGGTAGCCCTCTGAAGCACGTATTAATGCTTTCCTGTGAAGAGGCTCCATATGAGTGCCATTTCTCTTCAGGGTAGAGGATCGGTGGTGCATGGAAATGCTCAGTTGGTTGCTGGAGGTCTGGTTGCTCCAATGTAACGTATTGAGTTGAGCATGCAGTTTGGCTTTTTACTGTCTTGTGATGTGTAGTATCTCTTTTTATTTAATGAAATTATGCCAGACACCTAGTGAGCGCTCTGAACTTAGATAATACAAAATGTGAATCATTGTGAAAGAAACCAAACCCAGTATCGTTGCTGAGGGTAAACGTGCTGCTGGTTTAAGGTGTAGCTTTGCAGTCGGAAGCCAACAGTAAATCAGCTTGCACCATAAATGAGTCAGGCAGCCAACCCTGCTCGGGTGAGGGAGTGCGTGTGTGGACTCAGCACCACGGGGCTGTGCTGAAGCTGCAGGCGTGTATTGAGAGAATGTGTTCGACTTACACACACCCAGGTGGGAGTATGTACCAAGATGTCCGTGAGAAGGGACAAAAAGATCACATTGCGTCCAAAAGGGAAAATAAAGACGTGGAATTTTTGATTGCAAAGGCTCGTACTTGTCAGGATTTAGCCATAAGGAGTGTTTGCCACTATTATGTCTAATGTCAAAGTGTGTAAGAGCTGTGGCACGTCACTATATGCGTACGCTGCCATCACCAAAAATCCTTACCCTTGTTTTTGTTTCATAGTCCATATTGAGAATTAGACCCCAGTTTAGAAGAGTTACCCAAGTTGGCCTGTGTAGCTGTTCGCTTCTCTTGGATAGTTGAAGATACTTTCCTAGCACAGTTTCTTATATTAAATGCTGCTGCTGTACTTTGTGCAGGGACTCTGTGCAAAGCTCTAATTGCAGCTCTTATTGATGTTACAAATCAATATCCTCATGCTGAGATAGCTGGGGTGAGGGATGTGAAGATAACCTTAGTTTGATGCATAGAGCAGAGTTCATGTAGCCTAACTGTAAATCTGCAAGGCTGGTGTGTACAGCTACCAGCAGGCTCTGTTTAGAGGTAATGCAGAGAAACAAATAATTTTAAGATGCGATTCACCTTGTCCTGAAGCAGCTCAGTTTTTAGGGCTTGGGAGCTGGCTGCAGCACGCCTGCAATTACCCAGGCATATGCATGCACAGTATAGACTGCCCAGGTTGCTCCAGTGCATCCCATCTATTGTGCACGTTCTCTTGTCACAGCTTCCCTTTTACACCAGTGTGTAATCTTGCTGTGTGGCTGCTTGCTATGTGTAAAAATAAGCTTATGCATCAAAAAGAATCAAGCTACCTCCCCAAAAATATCTGCTGCTACCTCATTGTGTGGGCAAAGTTAGGTTACGCTTTTTCCTTTACTTTGGATAAAAACATTCACATGACCTGTAGGATGTTGTGAGGGCTGGACAATGTCTGTATGAGATTGCACCTGTAAACCCATAGCTGAAGTACAGAATTCTCTGTACTCTGGGGAGTACTCAACTCCATGGAGCTGAACCGTGTTGAGAAATGCTCTGTGTCTGTTCTTGGGAGGAGAGATGAGGGCTCGCTAGCTCCTTCCATTTGAAGCATTTATTTTTATTTCATCCATAATTTGACTTTTTTTCTTCTGTAAGGTCAGCCACTTATGAATCGAAACATTTAGAAAAATCATACATATATTTTTCTAAATAAGCTCAGATAAACTTTCTAAATCCAACGGGTATTAGTTCAGGTTTAAAAAGGAGCGTATTAACCTGTTTATATAGAATCATAGAATGGTTTGGGTTGGAAAGGATCTTAAAGGGGTCACTTCGAGGTCACACTTCTTTTGGTGCAACCAAGGACGTGGTTGGTTTTCTGAGCTGCAAGTGCACATTGTCAGCTCATGTTGAGTTTTTCATCAACCAGCACCCCCAAGTCCTTCCTCTTGGGACTCCTCTTGAGCCATTCTCCACCCAGCCTGTATCTGTGCTTGGGATTGCCCCGCCCCAGGTGCAGGACCTTGTACTTGGCCTTGTTGAACTTCATGAGGTTGGCATGGGCCCCCCTCTCCAGCCTGTCCAGGTCTGTCTGGATGGCTTCCCTTCCTTCCAGAGTGTCAACTGTACCACCCAGCCTGGTGTGATCTGCAAACTTGGTGAGGGTGCACTTGATCCCACTGTCCACGTCACCGACAAAGATGTTAAACAGCACCGGTCTCAATACCGACCCTTGAGGAACACCACTTTCATCCCTGCCTTTTCCATAACTTTGAAACCAGACAGCTAAGTGGTGATGGGACAGAGGCAAATAGGTTTTACACAGGCCTTACTCTTACTTACAAGATGTGATGGATAAATATTGAGAGCCCAGGAAAAAAGTGCAAGAGCACTACCAGGGTTGTTCAACCACTTCTGTGTCGTGAAAAGTGGTGTCAGTCAGATACACAGGCATGTTGCAGCACATCTAGAAGCTGTTTGAAAAGAAATCAGAGCAATTGTTCCTTCTAATGTAAACATATTGTAATTCTAATTAAAAGGTATAAGAAGAAAACAGTTGTTCTTGCAAGTAGGGAGTTGTTATATAGTGTGTTGGGGGAAACAAACAGTATTGTTTTGCAATTTATATAATGTAATTTAAAAAATAAAGTTGTTCTTAGTGGAATGCCCTTGTAGATGTAGTCAGTGTGGGGTAACCCTAACCTACAGACAACCTGTTACATAGAAAAGCAGCTCTTTAAAGTTGCAGGCTGTTACTTGCACTGTTTCAGAGTAAAGCTGAAGCTAACGGCTTGGCTGTATTGGCAGATTTGGTAATAAAACTTTTACAGTTCTTTATAGGAGTTTAAGAAGGAAATCTTTCATTATATCCTTAATGTCTTGGCCTAAATACTATCACACAGGGTCAAGTTATCACCATGTGTTGAATTCAAATGTACTGGGAGGTGAAATACTAATTTGCAGTCTTGAAGTGTAATGTTTGCGGTTCAGGACAGACAAGCATTAGGAGTTTTGTAGCACCACTAATGTTGTTCTTGAACTGAAAGTTTTGGAATCTCCATTGTTATAATATTTATTGCTTGCCATTGCTCAGTAAAATGCTGAGAATTGTTTCATGGCTGTGACCTATCCCTTTCCAAGCCTGCAGTTTACCACTGAAACAGCTCTGGCAGTTAAAATTTTGTATTGTGTTGAGGTTACAGAGTCTGGAAGATAAAAAGAGATTTCTGTTGGTTGCTTTGCAAGCTGTGTCTTCATTTATGTGGGCACTGAAATACCTTGCTGCAACCTGGTGCTTGTTAACCTAGTGATCATAAATCCTTTTAGAAAGCTCTTTTTTTTCAAAAAAATTATTTTTTTTTTTTGAATTAAGAAAACCCCCACAAACCCCACCTTCTTTCTCAAGATTGGGTACTGGTATGTCTAGTAGAGAGCTTTCTCTTTGGTTCTACACTGCTTCTCACCGTAATCCTTCATAACCTCCCCTGTGTATCACTGATTTATTGTTATTATTATTTTTCCCAGTGTTTTTCCCTATGGGATTTAAGTGTGTGTTTGCACACTGGGTTAGCAGATGAAGTGTGTGTGCTGGTGGGCACCGAGCACTTTGGGACACGGCCGGTATTTTAAGGCAATTCTGCTCCTCAGTGCAGACAGTCCCTGTGATCTTTACCTTTCTTCCTCAATTTCAATTTGGCTTTCTAACCTTACTACTCTGCCCTGGTGAACACTGATGTTTGTAGTGGCAGGTACTGAAATGAATTTATAGTACTGTTACTACAGTCAATGAATATATACATAAATTACCAAAATTCATGTATGGTACTGTTACTGTGAAGCCATAGGAGCTGCTTCCATGATGCTGGCAGCATGTTTTTTTTGAACTCAAAGCTATTTGTGTCCTTAAAAAAGATATTTTATAGCTGCAAGATTTTGTTTCTGTGGATCCATCAAGTAAAGGTGCTGAAGTAGAGGTGAAAAATCCAACTTTACAGCATTTTTCTTTTGGATAGTGTGAACAAATATGAAGTACCATGAATGGCAATAGCTGTGAGACACAAATCTGGATGTAGTGCCAGAGAACCCACTGGTGTGGTTCAGTACAGTTGAAGGGTAGGTGTGATGCTTTGCCATCTGCAGTGACCTGTGAAGCAATCTGGTTGGCACGTTGGGTATTCAGGGCAGAAACCAAGTGCCTTGCCAGTGCTCAAAACTTGCCTGGTCAGGCCTTGCTTGCTTGAAAGTTCACCTCAGGTAAATCCTAAAATTCTGAGTTTAATAGTTACTTCCTTGAAGTTTTTAATTTCTCAGATTATTCACTTCAAACATTTGCACAAATTTGAGGCTCATGGAACTCTTGCTGTGCCAAGGTTGCCAGTTGGCATAAAAGGCCATACACATGGGCTTTGAATGTCTTGGAAGTTAAGAGTGGTTTGAAATGGAGTATTCAAATTAGCAACTTCCAACCTTAAAATTGAGTGCTCTAAAATCTTCTATGTTCTGCATGCTGGATGTTCGACACAGAATTTGTTATGAACTATTTCAGATGTCTCTGCTTATTGTGTGCTGGTATCCTAGTGAAAGGAGTACTGCTGTCTAGCACTGTAAAAATATATATACCAGTGTCAACGCTGGCCAGAAGAAGGAATTCTTCCTTCTAGGGAAAACTTATTAGGGGTATCTCTCTCAATGACATTGCATTCAGATGTTGCTTATTTTACTGTAAGTTGAAAGATTATGGGGGAGGAAAGCAATGCGGAGAAACTCTCAAGAACTGTAAGGAGGAATTGCATACTTCATCAGACCGGTTGGTGTACTGCCTGCTGTGATCGGACGCTTTGGCTTTCTCCTTTCCACCATTTCCTATTTGGGAGTGGTCCTCTAGCCTGGTTTTTTTTTTGCCACAGTTTAAGAAGATTTATAGGAACTGCCAGTAGTTTGTAAATGGAGTATACTTGCAGAACTGGTAGGTAGCTGGGGTGGGGGAGTCCTCCAACTTCTAGGGTTTTGGTGTTTTATTTTTTGGATACCATCACTGGCAGTGAAATCAACAGCAGGTCCAGGCTCTGTGCATTTGTCACCCTGAAGGTGTTTTTTGATATTAAGATGTGAAATGTGCCGATACTCAACTGCACTGGGAACCTACCACAAGTCGACTCTTGAAGCAGCAGCGCTCCCCTGCTCCATGCAAGGGACATGGGGAGGGACTCTGTGCATGGTGCTAGCTGGGGGCTCTGGGGACTTGAGGAGAGGATCGAGTCTTCTGTTGAGAATGGGTTGGAGCCAAAATGAAGAAAGGTTTTTGTGAGGTGAGCAAGTGGAAGCTTTAGAAAATGTCAGCAGTGGCAGGAACAGGGAAGAACCTGACAAGCAAGTAGGGTAGCTCCCAAATGGAGACGGGGAGGATGTTGTAGCCAGAGGCAGGGAATAATAAGGCCAAGCAGGAGAATCGTCCCTCTGGTAACGCCTGTGCTGAACAGGGAAGAAGGTTCAGTTATGGCCCTGCCAGCAATACTTTGAAGTGGACCAGAAACTCATGTAGCCTTTGGACAAAATTTGTGAGGGGAAAAATGTTACAAAATAATAGATAGATATATATTTTTTTCCCTGTTTAAAAGTTCAGTGAACTTTTTCTCAGTGAACCTCCTGGGGGAGGGGAAGAGAGAGTGGCCTGCCTGCAAGGAGCAGGACCAAGGAAGCACTGGTGCTGTGTGTGTGGGGGGGAAAAAGGACATGAACCAGGAAGGGTAATGTTTGAAAATTGCGAGTTTGTGTATAATCATGGGAGAGCTGGAGGAAAGTGAAGTTGCCCAAGTGTACACCAGGGTGACCTGGAGTTAAAGGCAACGTGCAGTCAATTTGCACTGGGGCTGCTGTCACTGTCATTAACTCAAAAAACCACCTAACCCAGAAAGCCACCTCCCACTAAGAAAGGCTGCCCTTCCTTGCAGCCAGCTTTTCCATGCAGGGAACATCTTTCTGTCCTTAAATACCTGCACACTTTTTTCCTCTCCCCAGTTTAATAGGAATGCTTGACGCTCACATTCCTCTTTCAACACAAAGGGAAAACCAGGGCAGCAGGATGCTGGGACTTTATTTCAAATACTGTGCATGTATGGATCCCAGTGAAATCAATAAGAGGAATATGTAAAGGTTTTTCCAGGTCTGAGCTGTGAGTTATTAGTCTATAATGGTTTTAAGAAGCATTGGACCTGGAGTAAAAATTCCTGCTTTTTTGGCCATCATTGTGTTCTGCCTCTCTGCAGCACAGAAGCTAATAGGTCTATCCATCCCCCCTCATTTATGCTCATGTCTACTCGTTATAAATTATTGGCATGTTCTCTAGTTAATTCTTTGATGACAACAAAAGGAAGCTTGTATCTCGTTTCAGTAGACAGTAATTTCCCTGAGGTGAATTTCTCATTACTTTTGTGTTGCTGCATTGTCTTGGCTTCCATGATCCCTGCTTCTTGATTTGTAAGTGAATTTTAAAAATAAAATAAAGTCATGAAGGACAGAGACAAAATGTATTGTTCTGTTACAGACATTATGTTGTCTGAATCATACAGCTGAGAACAGGAGTAGGACTGGAGGTGTCTGCTTTTAAGGAAGGAGCAGAAGGGTTAAATACAGGACTGAAAGGATAATAAATGGGATAGATATAATTCAAATGAGGTGGAAGATGGGAATGTCCTTCCAGTGACATTAGCAAGCTGATTACAAGCCTTGATTTTGGGAGGTGATGGTGATTTTACTGAAGGTTAGTTAGTCAGCATGCACTCTGGGTTTTGCTGTTGAGCTGCTGTAGTAGAGAGGGATGGGCTGGAGGCTCAGTGTTGAGCAAGATGGGGATAGTGAGGTAAAGAAGGAACAGAAAGACCTGAGCTCAGTGACTGCTCATTCTGAACTGTGTCTTTGTGCTGCATCAGAATGTGGAAGTCCTGCTCTATTTAGAGACACAGTTTTCCAAAATAGTGTGACCAAACTTCTACACAGGCTCTGGAGCAGTAGGTGGTAGGGTACATGCATATTGATATTTTTTGTCTTTACCTGAGATTTCTGAGCTCTGTCTATATGAGCTGAACTCTGTCCTTCATTAAGATACCTGAAGGCAGAGGATGAGGCAATGAGATGTGCAATTGTAGAAACCAGGCTCTTCCACTAGGATTTGTTTATGCTGCTACCTTCCAACCTCTGCAGACAGCACCAAAATGTGTCATTGCTGGATCTGAAAACAGGTAATCTGCCATGTAAAAATCCACTGGTTTTCATGGTGGGTTGGTACCCACCTCTGCACCAATGCCTCATAGTGTGACTGCCCCTCCCAAAGGGAAGAAGTGGTGTTTTCATTGCATGGCCCCACTGAAATGCATACACAGCAACTTGGAAGGTGGGGGCTCTCTCTGTCCTGGTACTTTCATGCTTTTCTTTCCTCTCAGTTGATTGCTCAGGCATTTATGAACTTCATTTATTTATTTATTTATTTATTTATTAGCAGAGTTATTTAAGTGTGAACAATTACATTAAGTTTCACTGTTACTTGTTTTTGGAGGCAGTATTGCAGTTTTTGTAGTCACCTGCAGGGTTTTCTGCTATTGGTGAAAAATTTCAAAAGAAACTTCAATGGCTAACAAAGAACTGCCTTGCAAAACAGATGCTTGTAGAGGTACAGATCTACTGAGGAAGCTCAGTAAGTGGTGTGTTGTGTTCTCTGGGGTCCTCTGCACCTGCAGGAGGTCTTTCCTTTGGCAGTGACTCCTCGAGCTTCCCCGGGCACTGTGTGTTGGTCAGTCACAGCCTCAGCAGTTTCCTCTCTTTTGCTGCATCCCTCCTGTCCCCTGTCCAGCATCCTGAACTGAGTGTACTGGTTGGTGGAAGGCTTCAAGTGTTGCCACCCTACCTGCATTTGCAGGTGTGCTTGATGTTTGTGGTGCCAGGAGCAGCTCCTTGCAAGGCTCTGCTGCTGTAAGTCACATACAGCACTTTGTTGGGGCTTTTTCATTGGTACCATATCTGTTTAGTCAACATAGCCCTTTGGTTAACAGAGAAGATACACAGTATTTATAAGTATAGTATAAGCTTAGTATTGGAAGCTTTTGGAAGCTTGTGGAAAGCATAGGATTTAATGAATTATTTTTTGGTGATGTTTTACACTGCAAAATTCTGCTCACTTGAGGTTATAAAAGTGAGAGTTATTGCTCCAGATTTTCCAGTAGCAGTGTTCCCATCAGACGTTGTAACAACAGAAGGCACGAAGCATCCTGCCCGTTTCGTTAGAGCAGAGTTCTCTAGAGGTCTTGAAGCAATTCTTACTGTATTTATACAGCTTTACGGTAAATGTACTTTGAAATGAAAAGCAGGTATTCCCAAGTCCACTGCTCAAGTGCTGTTCTTGCAGAGAAATTGTTTTTCACCTAAATCTTATGACACTTGAGGATACCTGTGAAGTAATATCAGTAATTATAATAATAATATTAAAAAATCATAACAAAAAACAACACCCAAAAGGAAAACCAAAAATCCCAAGCGTGCATTTCCTGTATCCTCTTCTGCTCCTGCTGTATTCATTCTTTCCCCCCCCGCCTCAAGTAAAGAAGGCATGTTCTTTCCAGACAAGGTGGTGGAGACTTGCCCATAATTTTTATTTCAAAGTTAGAAAATATGAACTTATTTCAGTTTAAATCAATTAAAAATATAATAATTGAAAAGCAAATTGCTTGCATGTACTGAAGTTTGCTAGTAACTGAACAGTGTTTTTTTAATGGCAGTGTGTTTTTTTAGAGGCAAGAATCAGCAGAAAATGGAAGAGACAGCAGAATATACGTGGCTGTTGCAGAGTCCTTTTTGCAGCGCATCATAGGGGGTTTCTGGCACCGGTTCTGAGCACAGGCTGTGTTTCAAAGCGAGCTTCCTTTCTTCAAGCTCTGCACTGGAGAGAAATGATGTGCTGGCGAGTACAAATGTGCACTGAGGGACACCAGGAAGGGAAGCCTGAGCCCACTTAGATGAAATGCACATCGATTCCTGCAAGAAGAATTGATTAATCGTGAGCATTTTTTTTTTAAAAAGCTGAGCTTGTTTAAAATACAAGCTAGTGAAAACAAAACTGCGTCAGGATGTCGTACAAGGCCCATAAATGTAACTGTATAATATGTGGATGCACCAGACTTTTAATCAAAGGAGCAATTTTATCCTAAAGAAAGCGCCTGTGAGGAACAGAAGGAAATTAGAACAACAGAGGTAGCACTTCACTGTTGCCCATCTTTGTATTTCCTTTACGGGTCCTTGCTGCCATTATTCGAACTGCGGTTGCGGTGAGGTGTATATGTTTACAGTCCAGTGATTCTGGTGTGAATATTTACTGGGGTTTTATTTACTGTTGTAGTAAGTCCTGTTTACTTATGTTTTGAACGTTCTAGATGTAAGAAACAAAGTGAGGTACTCAGGCTGGTTATTTAAAAAAAATACATGTTAAAAAATAAAAAGTCTGCAGGAGTTTTTAGATCAGACATCCATAAGGCCGGGAGCCAAAGTGCAGGCTGGGGAATTCTGGATGTGCTTTGCATGGAGGGAAGCAGCGCCTTGGCCCTGCTGGGTTTCTTGTTCATTTTGAGTGGTCGGACTGGGATGAAATCTGTGAAATACTGCTGAAGATAAAATATAGTTTGCTATAAAATATGGTTTTCTTTGTCTTACCCAGTGAACTTGGCTAACTGAGGAAGCTAGCTTATGTTTGTTTTGTTCTTAGTAATTTTTGTCATGGTTTCCGTATGACATGATGTAGCAGCTAAATTCTTGGGTACAGAACAACTTTCTACACTGTGTAGGAGTAGTCGTGTTTATAAGGCACCCATAGCTACATTTGTCCAGCTAACCTTTGTTATTTTAAAGATGCCAATAAATCAGATTTTTTGTATGCATTTTCAGAATGTAATTAGCTTTAAAACTTGTGTACACAGCAAAAGCCACATTAATAATACTCTAATAGTTGGAGCAAAGCAGACAAAGTATTTTATTTGCTTTGTCCACAGATTCACTTCCCATCATTGTGGATTACTTGCTTAATTTCCTCTGAAGTCTTAATTTGATTGAGCCTGTCATTTGACTGTTGATTTTGCAGCTTTCCAACACCTTTAAAAAAAAAAAATCCCTCTAGGGATGTGTGCTGCAGACTCTTCTTTTTTGGGGGGGAAACAAATGCATTGTGTTCTATAAGTGACTGCTATTTCTGTTTTTATATTTTAATTTATGATAATATTTAAGATGTTGCAATATCAACAAAGAGAGTTACCAGAACAGTTTAGTGTTCTCCTGCAAGATCTTTTGCAAAATATGTAGTTGGGGGTTTTTTTTGTCTGTGTGTTTGTGTGAGGCCTGTTTGCCAGACGATCAAGGCTTCATGAGAGCCAGACAGCATTTGAAGGACTCTGGGCGAAGTGACACAGATGCTTGAGCTCCTTCAGTATGTGTGTGGTAAGTGCCAAAAGACTGCTGTAGGTGTGACTGTCTTGGACACAAGGCATTGGCAGGAGCAGGAACGTTGGTGCTCAGGTGGTTGGGAAACGCTTTGTCTTGAGGATCATTGAAGTAACTGCATGCGATTGCTGGGTGAACTTCCTTAACCTGCAGGAGGACTGCCTTCCCTCTCTGCATTTTGTAACTTGGTAGGTAAGGAGCTGGTTGTGGATGTGGATTCATGCTACAAGCTTCAACAGAACATTTTGCTGGGAATGACCACTGTTGTTTTCTAATAAGCAGCAGGGAGGCAACGTGTAAAAACTCCTGCTCAGCTGCAATGTACTATTTGGGCAGTCTGCTTCCAACTACACTGAAGGCCACTTGTGGCCTGATTATCTGTGGTCACCTGGTTTATAGTGGCTGCAGTATATGGGTCTTTTCCTCCCCCAGTGACAGGTAGTATGTGGTATCTTTTCCTTGATCTGCGTGGTTGTGCTCCTTGCTTGGCAGAGGACTTGCAGAACCCTACATAACTTAGCCTTTTCGGTAATTGGGAAAGGAAGGATCTTGTTGTGCTCCGCCAACCTATGGTGAATTTGTCCACTGAGTCTCCTATCCTCCCTTACTCTTATGTTCCTGATAGTCTGTGGCAAAACGGAGACCTCCATCCATGCTTTTGTTTTTGTTCACCCTTGGACCCAGGATGCTGGCTCTGGTGAGGACAACAGCAGTTGCCATCCAGCAGACCGAGGGCTGTTGGTACTGCTGGCCAAGGTGCCTGTTGGCTCAATTTGAGGCTCCCTTTATAGCTGTTGAAGCCAACCTGAGCTGGTGCTGCTGCTGGCATTTCACTCCTCACCCTGTTTTCCTCTCTGTGCTTTGCTTTGCCACAGAGGCAGCTTTCGGGAGCCGCTTACCTGCAGAGCACGTGAAAGCCAAGCGAGGAGACAAGTAGAAGCAAAAAGAAAGATTCAGGTTGTACTGAGGGATGCAGGTGCAGAGCTCAGGGAGGCCTGGGGATGTGCGCTTGCTCAATGTGCTTGTGTTGCAGGGGCCACCTGTCGCAGCACCCTCAGGGAGAAATTGCACTGGCTGCAGGTCAGGTTTAGGTGTGTGGAAAGCTGTGTCCTGTCCAGTGAGATTTCTGGGTTGTGACCTGAGCCTTGCTGTTGCTGTGCTGTCCTGAGGCAAAGGTGCTGCCTGGCCTGGCCTGGACCCGCCTTGGGCACCTCTGCGTCCCCTCTGTCCCCTCTGGCTTGGGGCCACCCTGTTGCTGCTCCTCTTCCTCTGTGGTCACCTGTGCTGCCCGCTTCAGGAGGCCGAACTTCTGCAAGTGGTGGGGCATAAATAAATTACCCCAAGGATGTCAGCATTATCATTTTGTTTTGATGACTGAACAGGTACATATTGTTTTCTTAACTGTGCCTTGGTTCTCCCTTCTGCATTTCAAAAGCAGCTGGAAAAAAAAAATCTGTATCATGAATAACAAAATAATTCTAGTCTAGATTTTATTTAAAAAACAAACAAACAAAGCATTTTCCAGTATTAATTCAACCACAGTAGTCAAAACACTTACCAGAATAAACAAGAACAAAACAAGCAACAAAAATGTGTATAAACAAAAATGAATGGGTGGGTGGCTCAGACCTTTGCAATGATGTTCTTCCGGGGGCACGCAGTAACCTGTGTTGAGGAACATCGTATATGACCTCCAGTTGTTTCTATCCTGTGTGCTGTAGCTGACCAAAACTTCTGACAATAATATTATCCTGAAATTCCTTAATTTATCCCTGCTATCCTTGAAGTCATGTGTGATATGACTGAGAGTTTCTTTTTAGTTGTCCTCCGCTGTAAACTGAGTCTGCCCTTATCTGGCGAAAGGAGAAGTCATATAAACTAATGAGCTGGCTGTTATATAGACATCTTATGTATAATGACATACTTTCATTGCTTACTCATATGTGCTGACTGCACTGTATCACAGCACAGTACCTGCTATATTGCAAAATGACAGTTTTCTTCTTTACTCATAACAGTTTTCTTCTTTACTCATTACATGGGTTAGGAATCAAATGTGCCTCTGAACTGCATTTATTTACTTTGCTTACTGAGTGCTGCTTGTATACTCAGAGTTCAAAATTTTGCAGATGTTCGTTAACTTTGACCCATTGTAGAGACATAGCATGCAAGAATTTTACTAGAATAAAACGTGGTCCTCTGTGCCAAGTTAAAGTGCTTTCTGAGGGTGAGCAAGGAAAACAATGCAGATATGCACGTATCTTGGCAGAAGGCAAGGGCACTTTATGGTATTTCTACCATCACTGCCTGAGCCTGGCAAAATGACCCTGTAGCATACGTATGTGTCTTTTCAGGCAAATAGTAAAGAGAGTTTAATGTGGTGTTCAAGCACAGGCTGAATCTCTCTGGAGCTGGGGGCTCCTTCTCCTGACTCCAGTGCCATTTGAGCCAGACCAATTATGCGGCTGCACGTTTATCTTGGCCTTTCAGGGTAGTCTCTCTTGGATTTAGTCTGTAATTAAAAGAGAATGTAAGAAACAGAAGTTTCGAGTAACCTTTCCCTGATCCCCCTTCATATTTTAAGATTTGAAACAGGAGACACTTGTGTAGACAGAAATATTCTAAAGCTAAATACAAGTTAATTGCACCAAACCCTATGCTTATCTCCTCTGTGTCTGAGCTGCATTGTGAAAATTTGAGCTGTGAGTTGTGTCCAAAGACAAACTATATTTTTCAGAGTTTGGCTGAAATAATGATGAGTTTTTGTTTTAGAGGACGGAGATCTGTTAGTAATAACAAATCTAAGTTGCTTCCCGCCCCCTTCTTTTTTTTTCTTTTTCTCGTGGCACTTCTGTGCTGTGCTTAGATCTGCTTCTGCTCATCTTCCAAAGATGGCTGAGCATCACCCACTGAACTGCAGCCTCTGCCCTCCCTCCTGCTTGCCCTGGCTAACCATGTCTCATCCCTGTAATTTGGACTCTTAAGGCTTCTTGGCGTGGGACAAAACCTGAGTCTCTGAAGGGACTGCAGTGGCAGTAGTTTGTGTAATTTCCCCAAACACTGTTCCTGCTGCTTAGAGTATACTAATGTTTGCTTCTGGTCTGAAGCTCTCTTTTATTTTCCTCTTTTGACTTCAGAGGCAGGCAGCGGAGCAGCAGAGAAGGCGAGAGGTGAGAGCCCTTCTCACGTGCAATGCAAGTGGTGTAACAGACGTGAATGCTGTACTTCAGCCCCGTCGTGGAACTGGAACGTGTTTCACATTTCACTGAGCTTGCACCAAAATAGGCCATGGATATGCCTGTTCCAGAATTAAAAGTAATTTTGCACTGACAGATTATGGGCACCTCTTACTTGTGGGACACTCTTGCTGTTATTTCCTTCTCTGGAAATAATGAGTTTTAGGAAATTAAATTGGGTTAAGCATTTTCTGTAAGTACCTATAGGCTCACCTGTCTTTGATGTGTGCAAAAAAGATGAGCTCAAAGTAGAGCTTTACATCTACATGTCTTTGGATTTTGAGGTGTGAAAATTCTAAAGCAACAGTAATTGACTTTTTAAAAATCCTTTTTAATCATAATGGTGTTGTGAAGCAAGATACAAGCATCTTTTCAGTTGTGACCAAGGTCCAAATTTTGCATCCTGAATATCTGTACAGAGTAATATATGCAGACATAATTACTTACGGAGCTATTTCTGATGTCTGCCGTTGGTATATTGATCTTAATGGTTTCAGTGTATCATTTGTCTTTTGAGCACGTGTGAGTATGAAAGCTTAAGCACAAATGTTTGTATTTGTTTGTTGAATGTCTGGAAGAGTGGCTGTTCTGAAGACCTGCCCTTTCCCCCGTGAACCTTGAAAGAGGTGTGTAGCTTACAAAGGCCATGTGGTGGACTACTAAAAATTCAAAAGAAGTATTTTCTTTTAAAATTTCTTTAAAATGTCTTTAAATCAGTCATCCAGATAAGACTGAAGAAGAATTTTTATTAGATTCACTGTGCATGAGGATATAAACTATAATTTAAAAAACAGCTAAATTATAATTGATTTGATTAATCTTACAAAATACGGCATGTTCTGAATTAACAACATAAAGATGTCTGCTTTTACTCTTACTTTACAGACCAGTGCAGAGAACAGCTTGAATATGTGCTATTGTAATGTGCAATGAGAGTGTACTTCTCATTGGAAGCATGAAAAAATCCAGAGTTCAAGAGAATGTGTATTTTCCCCTCCATCTTTATAATTTAGAAGAATGTTTAACTATCACAGTATTACATCTGATCCCATCTGAGGTAGATATGCATTCTGAAAAGGATGTTTTGTATGAGCTTGAGAGGTCTGACAGTTTTGAGTCCAGGGCAATTTAAAGTAGGTTTTTTTGGTTTTGTTTGTTTTTTTTTTTTGCTAAAGCTAAGTAGCTTTTGAAACAACCATGGTTTTAAAGAATAGAACCAGCTAGGCAACAATTTTTCTGTTGTGTGAAAATAAGTATAAGGTCTTTTTACAGAATTTCAATGAAAGGGGTGGCTTTTGTGGAAACTATTTCCAAAACTGTATGAGAGGGCTCTTTCAGAGCGGGTTTCTTCTCAGCTGGAAGGTGGGAGGTCCAGCAGCAAGGCCGTGCTCTGCAGAGCGCTCCACAAACCTCCATCTCTTTCAAGCCAGGTGTTGGCTATCTTAATCACTGACACTGGTGTCTCTTCTAGAAAATCTTCATCTCAAATGAAAGCTTGGTCAAAACTGACATTTTTACTTTAAATTTGGTTTTCAAGGAGCTTGTGTTTAAGAAAACTTTCTCTTAAGGTTGAGGAATTGCAGTATCTCTAAGGCATCTAAAATATTTCTCTTCTTTCAAATGGCAGAATTTTACTTTATTACAGATTTTTGTGTTGTACTTTGCCTTTCTAGACTGGAAGGGAACTGCATTCCTATTGTAACAACCTGCAAGCTGTGTAAAAGAACAGCGAAATGAAATCAGCCTTTTAGAAAATAGGGAGGGTAGAAGACGTACGAGTCATCCAGCAAAATAAAATGTTATTATTAAATGTTACTGTTCAGTGCAAACCTCATGATGAAATCCATGCATGTGGACTTGGAGCAGCAGTTTGGCCATGGTGAGGGTGTTGCTGTGAGTCAGGGTCTGAGTCATGACAGCCGGAAAGCTTAATCCCCTCCATGCCTTATTGCCTGTGCTGTGTTTGTGTGTCCCCACCTGCTTTATGGTCCTGCTGTCTATTCCAGCTACTCATGTAAACAGTTTGGTTGTTTTTACATCTAGGAATAAGTGAATAGGTTTGTTTTTGTTCAGCGCTGATGCATAAAAATCCAGCAAAATTTTGATTCCTCCCCCTCTCCCTTTAATTTTGAAGGGGTTGGGGGCTGTGATTTGGAAATGCTGCCTACTTGGAAGACAGCAAAGGACCCTGGCTGACTTTATCTGTAGCTTGCAGCCGGTCCATCTTGCTCTGTGTCTTACCGGAGGGAGAAAGTTCATGACCTCTCATATCTGAACAGCTCACTATTTATAAACTAGGACCTTCCCTGGCAATTCCCACAGCAGCCTCTCGGTACAGCCACAGAGCAGCTCAGCCCTAGGTGATGATTTTGGTGCCGTGGATAAGCGAACGGTTGCTGTAGTGCGCTTGTCCCGCGTGTGCTGGGGCTGGCTGCTGTACGCGGTTGTGAGTTACTTGCCTGTAGGAAAACGCTTGTAAAGGGGGCTGTAAGACTTGACTGAGTTGACAAATTCTGCACTAGAAGGCAACTCCCCACCCATACCTGGAAAATGAAAATGCATGTTCAGGCTCTTGAATACGATTTTCTATCACTTAGTATTGTCATAATATTTTTCTCTCCCCTACTGAATCAAAATAGAGCATGACAGAAATCTGAGAACCTAAATTTCTCGTGGCAGATTTCCTCTTTAAGAACAATATACTTGGTTTTAAAAATAGGAACTGGAGAGTGGGTTTTATATATACAAGGTTCTTATTTTGATACTTGCAAGCTTCTGTCAGTCCAGACATCGCTCTATTTAAAAAAGTATGAGAGGTTGGTTTTTATTTTAAAAGTATATTTTTATCCCAGTTACTGAAACTGTTGTGTTTTAACAGTGGTGTTGCTATTAATATAGAAGAGATGAGACATAACTAAGGCCTGTTGGTTGCTAGGGGAAAACTTGCAAAGTTAAATGAATTAATTTGGAGTGTTTTGCAAACTTACATGGATGGGAGGCGGTGGTTAGATGCAATGGTTTAAAACTTCAGTTAGATTGAAGCAGTACTGGCTGGGGAGCTGCTAGCGTGTGCTAAAACACAGGCTGAAACAGTCCAAAAGATGTTGTATTTTAATCTGTTTCTATTCAGTGATCTCTCTTATTTTTGTTCTACTGTGTTGAGCAAAACTGTATTGTTACAGAACTATAAGAAGTTTTTTTTCCTCTTCAGGGGAGCCTAAAACACTGTCATAATGTACCTAACAGCAGTGTTGGTTATGCGCTGATCATTCAAAGTTAGGAAGAGATGCTTAGCACCTTCTTCTGTCTGCATTTTGGTGGCACACAAACTGGAGAGATCCCATGTGAACAATATAAGCAGGTTTTCTGAGGAAAAAAATATTGTATTGTTTCTAAGAACCTGCTTTTTTCCACAGCTCATTAGACAGGGTTTGCTGCTTGTTTTTCTAAGTCTCACATATACTCTGTTTGCTTTAGAGGAGTTAGTTACAGAAAAGTTGCAGTACTTTAAAAATATTACTTTTCTGTGAACATGAACTGCACATAAATGGTTTATAAGTGTTTTTTCCTAATTGTTTTTGGTTTTAATCAATCCTATGTTAAACTCATTTTTGCAATGAGTTATGAAGAATTCTCAGATTCTGTGTGTATATGTGTGTGTGTATATACACATATACATATATATACATATATATGTGTGTGTGTGTGTGTGTGTGTGTAAAATACAATTATGCTGTTACATTGAAGACACTTTGAACAGTCAGTTTCTCCAAGCACATAAAGAATTAGAAACTGGAGGTTTCAAACTCAGGTTTGACCAAGTAGAGGATACACACTAATTTGTCTAGCAGGAGAGAAGAAAGGGAATTACTTGGGTTTTACAGGGCTTGAAGGTATCATTTGTACATGGAATATTATGGTGCATTTAGGTCTATTTCTAACATTGATACTCTCCATGCAGTCGCAGTGATTTATCTGTATCTTCTGCCAAGGTTGAGTTTGTTCCAAAGATGGGAATTTCTAATTTAGACCGCATTGTAAGTTATGGCTGAGAATGCCAGTGTCATATCATTCTTATATTAATCAAAACTCGGGAGATAAAAATTGCGGTGCTCTCAGCTGGAAAAATTAAGCAGTTTTTACAACTTCCTATATGATATACTCAGCTCTGTTGAGAAGACTTAAAGGTTTGCCTTTTGTTCAAAATAGGGCTTGGCATTGCTTCACTGATTTTTAATGGTTATTTTTTGTTGCTTTCTTTTCTGGTCAAGCAGACTAGCTGGTTTTGCTTCTCTCTTAATCAGGTCTCCTGTGTTAATTTTGACGAGTGCAGACTTGCTGTGAGAGATTTAAGCAATTTTGGAAGACGTGTAGTGGGTAAGAGTTCAGTGTGCTGCTGTTGGCTGCTCTCTATCGCTGGAAGTGACAAGGGAGAAGATAACCAAGCAAGTTCAAGGAGATTTTTAATGCTGGCCTACATCTTCCTGTGTTTGTGGATTAATTTTCAGGACTTAACTTGGCAAGCTTTGCTTATGTTGACAGGCACTAATGCAGCCAGGTCTGTGAGGGTATTGCAATGCCAAGTTGGAAGGAATATTGGTGTACTGTAAATGGAAGGGGCATGCTCTTAAATCAGTTTTTTCCAATAGTTGTCTTCTGTATTTGCTTTAGCATCTTGGAAATGTTCTCTTTCTACTGCTGGCCAGGTGTGGAAGTGATGGTGAGCTGTAAGCAGACGTGGATGATGGAGGAGTGTTTTTCGAGAAGCTGCAGCAAGAGAAAAGGTTGCAGTGCACCCAGCAGCAGAGGGGGGTTGGGTGTTTTTTGGTATTTATACCACATTCTGGAAGTGGAAATGAGATTGAGGGCGGAGTTTGAAAATGAGGAGGGTCACTGGTGAGGTGAGGGTTCATGGCAAGGAGAGGAAAGGATTTTCCCATTGTGGGCTCTTCACTGCTCAAGAGTGTGGGAGTGGGATTCTGGTTTCTTCTGGTTAAACTGGGGCTAAGCCTCAAGCTTAGACCAGACCTGAGCTTAGTTATTGATTTGAAAGAAGAGGATTATTGTGGATTTGTGAGGAGGAACCATAGCTGATGACTTCTGAACAAAATAGCGGTGCAAATGGAAATAATAGGAGAAGTAAAGTGTGGAGCTGGTAGCACTCAGCATTAGTTCTGTCTTTATTTCACTGGTGAGATCTCCAGTCTGCTGTGGTGCTAATTGCATTTCATCATAAACTGTAAAACTCTGCAGCATGGTCAGACAGTGGGAGTACAGACAGTGGGAGTACAGCCATGGCAACCCTAAGGTTACTTTAAGGTTATTTTTTTAAAAATGTCTTTATCTTTAGAAATTATGAATACATTTGAAAACAAAATAATCCTTGAGATTACTATTTTTAGGAGTTTTGTTTGAAGTTCATTTCCCTCCTTCACCCTAATGTGGAGGTCTGCATAGAAGTTCCTGCTCTGGATTAGCAGCTATCAGAACCCTGAATTCGAAGAGATTGACAGATCTGTTTTATTTGTCCCTATAAAATAACAGTGCTTATAGTAGTTGAATTAATATAGTGATTGTTCTCAAAGTTTCAGACAAAGACTAGGCATGTTTAGATATGTGAAACTACACACTTAAGTCAGTGCCACCAGAAGATGCTGAAATTACACTGCTTCAAAAAGATTGGGCAGCTTGGAAAAGTAATAGCTTATTATCTGTTAAAAATCGTTCCCCAGAGATGAAGATAAGGCCTGCTTTGGTTAAAATATCTTGAAGAGTATTTAACAGATAAATTAACATGCTACTATGGTTATTTCCACATTGCTTTTCCAGATGCTAACTTGAACCCAATTTTCCATGGTGGTTCTGACCCAGAGGCCTGTGTGTGTGTGTTACAGAGACTGCTCCATGGATGTCTGATCAGTACGGGTGGGGTACTGGTGTGTGGGGTCCTCTGGCCTCATGTCAGCGTACTCAGGCAATGTAGGAAGCTTTCTGTGTGAGCTATAATGTGCACATAGGTGTGGAGAACAAGGGAACAGCTACAGTCTTGGGAGCAGTTTTATAGGGCACAGTTGAAACTCCTGAAGCTTTCAGTCCCCCACTCATTATTAGCAGGATTTCTCTGCAGCACAAATCGGTAGGAATGCTCTGCATATCTATTCTGGGTCCTGGGACCTGCTGCTGATCTGTAGGTGTTTTTCAGCATCTGTTAGTCACTGTTTATTTGTGCCATATAGCAGCTTGATCCAACAGACACGGTTGGCACAGCTCTCCTGTGAGCTAGACAGGGAGTTACTGTGCAGGCAGTGCCCAAGCAAGCTGCTGCTCTCGTGTGCTGCGATGGAGGGAGCATGGGGATCTCTTCCCATGTGCATCTCGCTTACATCAGCTACACAGGAGGCAAGGAGAACTCATGGCTGTCCCTGTACATGGCTGATGGGGTGGCAGGGGGGAGAGTGAGGTGTCTGGGGTGCTAAAACTCTAAATCCTGTCAGAAACGTACGATATTGTAGCTGACCTAAATAGAGATAAACTTTCCTGTGATTCATGTAACTTGTGCATTCCTTCCACACAGTTCAGCAAAGCTGTTTATACTGCAAAGTGCTACTCACCAAGCCTTGACTTTGAAGCTCCCAGAGGACTAGCACAGTCATCAGGACAGAGAGTGGCATTTCCTATTTTTTATTAACTTCATAGTTTACAGGGTGTTGGAAATGTGAGGCACTGTATATAATGATGTTTGTGCAATTCTCTCTATATATTAATCATTGTTTAGAGTTCATGTACTACAGGATTATTGACTCTGCCCACTTGGGAGCATATATCAAAATTTGTTTCCATCTTTCATGGCGCTTGATATTCATGAACCCCAAATGGAAATTTTATTTCTAGTACACTTCTGAAATAAATTAGGCTCTTCGTCTCATGTTGGGTGTCACTAGGGTACACAACTGTATTACTGCTCTCCTAAATCTTCCCTTGGAACGCTTGACCAGACTCGCAATTTTTTGTGTTTAATCAACATAGAACAGTCATGCCTGTACCAGTCTACAACATATGTCTGTATATACAGATATACACATGTGGATGGTTATTTCAGTAAGATCCATTGTTCAAGTCTAAATCTAGTGTTGAATTTGAAGAGCTGTCATAGTGGCTGGAAAAAACCAATGGACTCTTAAATCCAAGCAATGCTGTAATGACGGGTGGAGGTGAGAGAGAAACTCTTGGAAGAAACAGAAAGCACTGCTCTCTTTCATCAAATTCACTCGTGGTTCAGTTGTCGAGCTGCAATCTGAAGATGTTCTTCATTTCTTCAGCGTCAGTGTCCAGATTTTGTTGTCCCTGCATAGAAGATTGGGTACCATTATACCCAATGCATTTCACATATTCATGAGCTCTCGACTTGATTACTGTAATTCATCTCTGTCATCTGGAGCTAATACTAATAATTACAAATTGTGATAGATGAACTATTTTGATGCATTATTTGCTGTATTTAAATGCAGATTCAGGGAGTAATCTCTATGTTACAGCAAAATACTCTGAGAAGGACACATTTTTCTTACCTTGTAGATTTAGCATGCTTGAAGTTTGTGGCAGTGCTTCGATAGAGGTCTAGGATTTTCCTACAGAGGAATAAATCCCACGTAAAGGTTTTATTTTGCAGTTTGGGTAGGACAGTGTTATTCAGTGCCCACAGCACGGACATGAGGGAGTTTCTCTACTCAATATATTTTTCTCAAATGTTTGGGTTGGTTTTATTTCCCCAGCAAACAAAACTTAATCTGTGTTAATCGTTCACAGCCAAATATAAAGCTTTATCCTCAATTTATTAATTCTCAAAGTTGGTTGCCACATGCATTCTAGCGGCAGCACAAAATAACCTTTCTGTTTTTTCAGCTGCCTGTGTTGAAGCCAGCAGCAGGGTGAGCACTGGGTACTGAGGAGCTCAGGGCTGCCCTTTGGTGGTGGCACCTCCTAGTGGTTAGCGGGCTGTGTGCTGTCACTCCAGTCAGCAGTTTGGGCAATGAGCAAAGGTTTTATTGCAGTAGTTCTGGAAGAGGCCGCCAGGAGCTGTGTGAGATGCAGCAGGACCCACGGCCGGTCCTGTGCTGGGGAAGGAGGAGCCCTGTGCAGGGACACGGCTGGGGCTGCCCTGGGGTGGGGGGCAGCGAGTGGGCAGCAGCCAGGCCCGCACCTGGGTCAGCAGGACATGGCCAGGAGGTGGAGGAAGGGGTTACCCTCTTCTGCTCAGCACACGTTGGTCCATGTCCTGTTCTGGGATGTCCTGAGGTCCCTTCCAGCCTGGATTATTTCATGATGTTAGGCTATAATGGCACATGGAGGTGATGTGCTATTTAATAGGTATTGGAGATAGGCAGCACGTGGGAAAGTTCACTTGGATTCACTAGTGATATGATTTCTTGTGGATTGGTATAAATTGCTTCTAGGTAAAGTGGATGAGTTTAAATAAAAATAATCCAGACTTTCTTGATGCACAGTGGTAATTCATTAAAAGGAAGAACTTACATATCTTAAACCACAGTATTTTGTCTATAAAATTGTAAGGTAGGAAAACAGGAAAAGTATCTCTAGGGAACCTCAAGAATACTTCTCAGACTATTTTCCTTATAGATCTAGGAAGTGACCATTTCTTTTCAGAAGAGCAAGAGAGTTGTATATATTTTTTGAAAATTTATGCAAACTGCATAGTGGTCAACAGCCAAAGTAAATTTACCATTTTAATACCAACTTTTGCTGTTTAAAGCAAGATCCATTAGTTCCTTGATATTTTTTTTGTACACCAGTGGTAATGCAGCACAACTCAATATGTAGCAGTGTTCCAGTGGTTTACTGGCCGTATTATTTCAATTTAGTGGGTTTTAAGAGACATTTAGTTGCTGAAGTAGACGTATAATTGGCTCATGCTTTTTTTGGCCGTCACTGTGCTGAGGACTGAAACGGATAGTGCAATGTCACGAATCCTTAAATAAATCACTGTTATCGTTGAAAGTGGACATGTAGGATGCATACAAAAGCTGACATTGCTTTTCACTTCAGAAACATCCTTTCCAATATTTCAGTGTCTCTGAAGAGTGATATTGGCCAGATGTTCAGATTTCGTCTTGGCTGGATTTCTGTTATGTTAAAGTGCTTTTAGGAAGGCTGGGAAAGTGTTGGTGAATGTAAAAACGGAACAAGGTGCTTCAGTATTCAGACTTGCGTGTTTTACTGTTTTTCATGACTGGTTGTATCTGGGATCAGTATATACCTCTTGGTTGAAGACATTGTATATACACTTGTATGTTTGAAAAAAATGAGTTCTTGACCAAACCCTCTTCTAAAGGCGTGATTTGTAACCTTCCTGGGTGTGTATCCCTGTTTCTTGGTAATACAAAATACCAAGACATAAACTTTAGCATGATGCTTCCTTAGTCCAAAAAGCAGTTTGACAGGTTAAGAAACAAAAAGATGAAAGGCAAGAGGCTTATTTAGTACTGTACAGCATTCAGCTACTTTCTGTAGTCCTCTGTAGCCCTGTTTTTTTTGACTTCGTGGGGCACAGGGCAAGGTGAAGTAAAGGTGCTCTAAACTTAGTGTGAGGGGAGTGATTGCAGATGGAGTGCGGTCAGAAGTGAAAAGGTAACTGTCCCTTCAACTCATCACCTGTAACGTGAGAGTTGTTCCAGGTATCAGTTGCTCTCCGAGGCATACTGGGCTACCTTCAATAATGTTAAATGTGTTGCTGGCTCATTGCAGAGATGGTGAACGCCAACTGTCTGTGGTGCAGTACCACCATACCTAACAGACTGCAATGGTCTCTGAAGCTGTTTTTCCCCCCTTTGCTGCAGTTGTGTATTACACAGCAGGTCTCTGTGCCTGAAATCTGAAGGGACAGGCAGTGGGACGGAGATGCAGCTCAAACCCAGGGACTTGTTCTTGCCGCCCTTTGGGCTGGGGAAGGTAACTGGAGTCCAGCTGACACCGCCAGCTCTGTGGCTTTCCTTTGGCACCTGACTGCTTGTTTTGACGGTTCCCTTCTGCCGCTCAGAGCTAGACAGGGAAATGAATGAATTCACTGGCAAATTTTCAGTTATATTAGTTTTTTATTAACCATTATTTTCTTTTCAGCCTGTGTTAACATGCCCAAGTGCCATATACTGCTGAACAGACAAGTCTGGTACACACCCCGGACTGGTGATTTAGTTGGTTTTCATCTGTGTGTACTCTTTTGTCACAAAGGCATTATCTACTCTCAAAATACTCAAACCAGCAAAGACAGCCACACACATGGCCATGTAATCTTAGATTTCAGATGGTTTTAAGCAGAAACTAAAACCATATTCTTACTTTCCTGTTACCTCCTCATTTATAAATGAGAAGTTATATTGACACAATTGGATATGCTTAGACACTTTCATCCTGGTGGCCAGTCCATTTTCCTTTGAGAGTTACCCTGAAATACCTGTGCTCGACTGTCCAGTTCATAGTGTTTTCTTAAAAATCATTTGAGTCTCTGTGTACTTTAAAAGATCTTAACGCAAAAAGCTATGAATCTAAACTTAAATAATTTCAGTTTTGGAAGATGATTTCTGATAGGCACAGAGAGCCTTGGTGAGCTCAGCTTGGCATAGCCAATCTGTTTCCCCAGATACTGCCCTGTGGTAAGAAATACCCTTACTATTTAGGCCTGAACAGATTAGGGGTGTGTGTGGGGAAAAAAATCTGATTTACTTGATGTCTAGATGTGTAACAAATTGTAGTGGCAGCTACAGTTGTTCTGCACCCAGCTGAAAGCTGCGGCTGGGCAACGTGAGGTGCTGCAGTCCAAGGTAAGAAGGGCAGACACCTCTCGGGGAGCGCTTGCTGTCTCCCCCAGCAGCACTCTTCAGCTGAGCTTCAAACTGAACACAAGAAATCACCCCCCACGTTGCACCCCGACTACATAATTGTAACCTTGCAGATAAAACAGTCTCTTTGATGCTTTGGGACGTCCTCCTGGTGGGCAGGTGAGATTAAATCACTGTAGTGGGCATAATCAGTAAACACTAAGCACTGTAAGGCGGGCTTTTTAGGAGCCTGATTTTCTGCTTTGTCTTAAATAGCTACTTCTGACTAACAAGTTTGTGGTGTTCTTTTCTTGTACAACATGGACAAACTATTTGAAGAATAATCTTATTGTAACTTTTTATGTTAAATGCTTCTATACATTGTAGAAATAGTACATTTTTTTCAGAAAACCAAGACACCTATTTGGAACTAAAGGAGAAATCCTTTGCCATTGAATAAGAACACATTGCAGTTTCCATTCCTGTTTCTAGATACTGTTTTCCACATATGGTCCTTGTTTCCATTATGTGGGAATATAAAATTGTTAGCTACAGAATACTGAATGATATTACTTAAATGAGTGGTTTTCTCAGTTTTTCCTTTGTGCTTTTTAGAAGTTGTGTTGTATGGAATAAACAGAATATGACTGGCTGCTTTCTTACTGCCTTTGTAACGTGCTCTTGCTTCCACTCTGTGCTGATGTTCACTTAGCAAATATTTATCTTCCATGGTAGAGGACTTTGTAGCAGAAAATGTGGTGCTCATGAGCTGAAATTCTAAATACCTTCACAATCATAGTCGGGTAGAATCATTAAATAGGCGTACACAGGAAACAGGAGATGTGACTTGTTTAGACTTGAGCTGAGTGATGCAATATTTAAATGAAGATATTAAAAATCAGGTTTAGCATTACTTCTACCCTTATATTCAATGAGGTGAACTTGCTAGTTCTGCACGAACTGGTGACAAAGGCATCTGTACAGCTTTTACAAAATAGTTGCGCATTTCTGACACACACATTGGTGGAGCGGTGCAGCTAACGAGTTCTCTATCAAAGCATGTTTTTGTATCTCTAAATGCGTTGCTGATTTGGAGAGTGCAGTGCCCTTTTACACAATCACAATATTAAGAGGATAGAAGTGTGACTTTGTTTTGTGGACAGAATGTGAAAATCTGATTGTAATATACCAATATAAATCTTGAAACAACAGCAAAGCGTCCAACTCTGGGATGTTTTCTTAAACCAGAACAGCTCTGAAGCAGGTTTCTTGAAAAGCTTCTCAGTAATTTTATTTTTTTTTAAGTGTATTTTTCATCTTTACAGAAACTGACTTTTGTGGATTTGATATATTTTGCACTTTCCTTGTGTTATAACTAGAAGACATTTTCCTTTCACTCATGTAAGCACACTGTTGCACATGCCCTGAGCAGACCGTGTCTCAATGGGGCAGTGCTTGAGCAAGTTCCTAATCTGGGAGATCTCACTGAGGGCCCTGTGCTGCCACCGGGAGAGGGTGACCCCAAGGGTGTTCGGATGTCCTGAAGGAGCAATTGGACCAGTTTTCCCTGCAGATGAAGTTGTGTAAACTCCAGTGAACTCTGGTAATTGCCCATTTCCACTTCGTGACTCAGTAACTCGTCTAAACCAAAACAGTATTTTTGACTGCTTCAGAAAATGCTTGGAGACTGCTATTGCATTGAGAATTATGAATGTCTGTTTACTGGCTGAGATGGAGAAACACAGCCTGACTGAGCTGTGAATACAGACACCCTTGTAATGCTCATGTGGTAGTACTTGAATTCAAGTCAGTGTTCAGTTTGGTCCAGTTTCTTTTGTGGATATGAGCAAGGAGTGGATATGAGCTGACTCTTATACAACGTACATTCATTGTAGACAGAACACAGAGTAGGAATTTAAGTGTGAACATTTATGCAGTTTGTTTCCATGTCATTTGGTTGGTTAATATATAGTTGTTAAAATTTAAAGCCATAAATAGCTGTGGATTTTAACTGGATAAAATCACTAGCTTTGTTGTTGTTGTTGTTGTTGGCAGTGGTTTGGTTGTTTCTTTTTTGTTGTTGTTTTTTGTTTTAGTAAGGTGTAAGTAGTCTCTACAAAATGCAAGTACTCCCTTCCCAGCTAGACCTGTCTTCCCTCCCAAGTCTCCCCCACCAAATCTTTGATTTATGTGAAACCTTTAATAGAGTAAAAGGGCCTCAAGAGAAGGTCTGCTCCATGAGGTTTGGGGAGGGCCTTAATGAAAAGTTTCATTGTTATTTCATATTTACTTACCAAATCCTGCCAGAGTAAATTCTCGCCAAACTAGTTTTATATATTTCTTGTCTGGTCTTGCTCACGTATTGTTTTGTGTCAGGACCTTGTCTGACTGGAAGAGCGACCAGAGCAGTTCAGGCTACGGAAGAACAAATAGGTGATGCAGGAAAAATGCAGCCTATCTAAAACTTCTTGTGCAATATCGAGAAACTTTTAAAGGAACTAATTAGCAAAAGTGATGCAGCTTATATATCAAAGCTATTTTTAATGTAGATTGTACATACGGAAATAGCACAATAGTGCTTTGGAAGTGGGCGTTTCTACTATCGGTTCTGCAGTCATATGAATTTTCTTGCGTTTGCCTTGGAGGTGGGAAGTACTTGTGATAGGAAGAAAGAAAATAAGATACAGGAATTTTGAAGTCCTAGTTTCTGTTTGGGTGCTGTTTGTTTTGATGGATTTAGTCAAGCCACCAAGCCAGTATTAAAATTATCTGGTTTTAGAGTTTCCATTCTTCAGTAAGGAGATGAAGTGATGCAGACAAAAATGGTGAAGCGTGTGACTTTCTTAAAGCCCAAGCTAGTTTTTCCATTTCTGATTTTTGCAGTGAAGGCTGGCTTATGTTTCAATTCTGATTTGGCTTTCAGATGGAATAATTAGCAGATCAAACGTAAATCAAGTCCTTTAGGAGTGCAGGATGCTTCCTAGTTTGTCAGTGTGCTTGTGTCTTCAAAGCCCAGGTGTTCCCAACTGGGGTTCAGCCTCTGTAGACACAAGAGGTAGGGAAGTTTTCTGTAATGGGCTGGAGAATGAGGAAGGATCCTCTTTCCTTTTAGTTTGAGAACAGTTTACAAAGGCACCTCTTCAGTGGACTCCCCTTTAGATCTTGTTTGGTAAGGAACTTCGGAGGATTTCTGGTTTACACAGAAGGATTTTTCTAGTTCTGTCAGTAAGTGCTAGTGGAGTATTCAAACTTAACATGAAGTTTATGTTAGTGTTAGCGTTATGTACCTTGTTACAGAGTAAATATCTGTAATGTGTAGCTACGTATCTCCTATAATGTGCTACACCAGTAAGTGCAGTTTGAGGAAAAGCCATACACTAGGAAAATCAATTAACTGTATAAGAAATACTTGCTTAGAAGAAATGTAAGGTAATGACATTTAATACTTAGAGAAATTAGAGAAATAAATCTGTAATTTAATTTCTGAAATGACTAGCCTAATGACTGTGAAATGTAACTCTGAAATCTGATCATCTGATGATGATGATTTACAGCTGTATTTAAGGTGGATGTACTTATGCAAACAGTGAAGTAAGTTTCATGGTTATCAAATTTCTCCAAAAACCTATGCATTTGTATATATCACGGTCAAATAAACAGTTCTAGGATATTAAAAACAAACTGAATATCCCTTGATACTCTTTTCTGCAGGCTGCTGTCCAAGATCTCATGCAGCATGTCTTGTCAAAATTTAAAAACATGTATGGATTTAGAGGAATTCTTGTGGTCCCATTTCTTGTCCTCTTACATCCTCTAAAAAATCAAATTATTTCCAAGTTCTTTAAAGGTGGAGGGTTTTTGTTGTTGTTGTTTTCTTTTTCTGAGTTTGTTTGGGTGAGGATTTTTGTTCGGTTTGAGTTTGTTTTTGAAGTCTTTTCAAATTTTATTTTATCTTATTTAACTTCTAGACACAGATACCTGAAAAGACTTGGATGCTAATTGCTATTTTTAGGAATCTGGGCACTTTGCAAGATGTTGCAAGTTTGAAAGTCCTCAAATTAGTCACTTTCTGTTCTCTGCCCACTCAGTGAAAAGCAAGGAAGCTCTTGCACTGCTTGACACAGCAACAGCCCAAGGCATTGGCACTGTTCTGGGGGAATAGTTGAGAAGTGAGATGATGATTGTGTATCGTGTTCAAGTTGTGTGTTTAGAGTACAACTTTCCCCTGTTAGAACAGAAACCTTTTAAGAATAGCACGTTGAGTGCTAAACAGCACTCAGGTCATGCACTGATGTGTGGAGGACACTTTGTGGACACAACCTTGTTCTATCAGTTTATCAGTTACGGTTTCCTTTGGTATCAAAAGTAGTAACGAAGACTATAAAGCCAGTCTTACCAGTTACTGGTGGACACATTTATACACACAAAACCGCACACGCACACACACGTGTCTGTATGTATGTGTGCGTATTTTTTTAATTAAAATGGAGAAATTGTTCTTCATATAAGATTTAGATAACCCATCCACCAACTCTACCAAAGCACAGCTAGAAAGGCCTTTGATGTTTAAATACTGGTTTGTACCCTTTATAGCTGTCCTGCAAAAAACCCACACTTCACAGCTGTCCTGTAATGTTTTGTGCCTGAGTTACTTTATTTTGAGCACAATGTATTTTCTTTTTATGTAGAGCATATATTCAGTAACACTGGGAATGCTGTTCCTCTGCATGTCAGTGATGGGACCATGACTCATGCAGAGCTGATAAAAGTGAGAGGAGTGCGTATCTAATCTAGGGCGATTTAAAAAAAGAACCTTGGCTTTACATCTCAATTTACATTTATTTACAGGACTATGACCTAAATGGATGTTTTAATGTTAAGCATTTGTAGAACTGTGATGTTAACTATATGGTGGAATAACCTTTTTTCTATGGTATGTGATATCTGATATTATTTTCTTCTCCTTTCATGCAGGATCCAAACTACTGGATACAAGTGCATAGGCTGGAGCACGGGGATGGTGGCATCTTGGACCTCGATGACATCCTTTGTGATGTAGCTGATGACAAAGACCGTGTAAGTACAAATAGCTATGAAAGCAGATTAGCTTGTACCACACATCAGCATATCGGTGTTCTGTGTTTCCTGCACGCGTCCAAAAGTGGGAGTCCATACAAAACCTTTAGTTATTTTTTTAAATATATATATATTTTGCTTTACAGATGTGAGAAGTCTGTTACTGTTATGTTTTTAAAAAAGTACAGGTAATCATCTATGGAAATAATGGGTTTTCCATCCTTTTTTGGTTCTTTAAAAGTTCAAGTAAGAAAAGAAGGCTGCAAGAACGAAAAAAAAATAAATTACACAATGGAACAATAATTAAATATCTTAAACCTCTGCAGAACACAACATATTATGTAGACAGACACATTGGGTCTAAGCAAACAGACTTGAAATTTTATGCACCCAAAAAAGAACCGCTTTTCAGTGATCCAAAACTTAAAGCATACTAAATCCATGTTCCTGAACAAAACCAGCACACCTCTATAGTTCTATCATGAGTAGTCCTAAACTAAACTCTGAAGACTCCATAAATCAAAGAAACCCCTTGCCTTTTCTTTCAAAGATGCTGTGGTCAGGGCTTATTCAAGTAATTGAGATTATTAAAGAATCATCATACAAAGCAGAAAGGTGTCACTGCCAGCCATGCAGCCATTAGAAGAATTATACTGTTCTCTCAGGATCTCATAACATTTCTAACATACATCCCATATTTGTAAATCGTACTCCAAAAAGAGCCTGACAGGACTCTGCCCATTGGACCATTTTTGCCATAGTGGTTCCTCTACTCCAGTGTCTGAAAGAATAAATGGGGTTTACACACCAAGCACAACCAACCTTTACATTTGATTGAAGTAATTTGTTTGTTCCAAGAGGAACATACTAAGGATATGAATTATTGCAGTTAATTATGACTGCCTTGATTCTGTATCCTCCTATGCTCTTTCAGGTTTGGTATCACTTTGTGATAATGCAAAAAAAATTGAATCTCTAACTTAACATTTTAGCTTCATGTTACCAGTTGAATATGTGAAAAATACATGCTGGTTTTAAATGGTGGTGGATTGTTTTTTCAAAAAACTTGTTGGGAGGAATTGCTGGTTACGTAGAACTTGAGAAAGTAATTGTATACTATGGAGTATTGAGTGCTTTTCTCTGCTTTTTAAAGTAGAAATTTAGATCTCAGTCAGCTAACAGGATTTTGGTTATTGGCTGTTTGACATTATAGATACTTGTGCCTTTGAATTACATGTTCAAAAAGGGAGAGGTAAGAAACACTGTGGCAAACTGTAAAGTCATGTATAAATATGCCACTTCTCTTTGCAAAGCCCTATGTGTTTGCTGAAGCTCTTGAGGGTATCTGAGCCTGATACAGAGCTCAGCCTGGAAATGCGTTTCAAGACCCTGCTCCCTTCAGACAGGATCCTTGATTGGAACATACGGAAGCAGCAGGCACTCTGAAGGCTCCTTGAAAAGTGGCCAAATGATGACTCTTGGGCTAATTTTTCAGAAATAAATACTTTGCCTGCAGTTATTTCTTGTGACAAAATGTAATCGACTTGGTTATTTCAACTGGGACTTTGTAAAGAAAAATTATGTGAGGAGTCTTGGGACATGGAGACTCCTCTCTGTCTGAAATGTTGGGATTACTTAAGCTGTATAAAGTAACAGTGCTGAGTTTTCAGGAATTTCTTCCATAAAAATAGTGCCCAGCTAAGATTTCACAAAATGCTAATTAAAACCTCTCGTTAGTTATCTCGTATTGAAGTGCTCAGCTGCGTGATGAGTTTAGCTTTTGCTTCCAGGCCTCAAGGAACCTGGTGGAAGTTGTCATTTTATATATGTATTT
>NW_010176785.1:3491-6507 GCF_000695765.1 Mesitornis unicolor | reverse complement strand
AGGTCTTTTCCAGCTGAGCGATTCTGTGATTGTGTGATTCTGAGAAAGGCCCAAGAGAGACGTCCAGAGAGCTCCTCCTGCAGGCTGTCCCCCGCTGCCGCCCGTGTCTTGTCAACCTGCACGGATTTTCAGCTTTTCCTCTTAGAGAGTGAACTCTCGGTCCTGTTACAGCAGTAAACCAGCACGATCCATCGCTCTCTCTTGTATTGCTGCTCAGTTTGTCGAGGTGGCCTGGTTTGGGGTTTTCATAACATAAACCTTTTTCACTTGAAATGAAGCTGACAGCTTTTTATGGTTCTCAGTGGTCCTGAGGGAATAATTTGACGTTGGAAGACTGCTACCACGTCCTCACTCGGTTTTTTTCTTCACTGTATTAAAAAACCTTCAAGCTGTCCCTCTGGGTTGGGATTTCTAAAGAGAATTCCCAAGACTTAATGCGAGGCGTACCTCAGACATCACGAGAGCACACCTGGCAGGTTGAAATCTAGTGCCCAGAAACCTGGAGGCATCAGGCCTTGATGATGAAACACTGCTCCTCAGTTTACTGTAAGACTATTTTTTAAACAAACAACACACTTTCCCCTAACCTCTGGCTCTTGAAAACTGTGAAATCTTTCTGTTTCTTCTTCTCTAGAGCTTTTGTAATAATTCAGCCTGGATCAGGCACCTGGCAGTGCCACCCATGATGCTAATTAACAATCTTGGATTGGAAGGAGCCTGCAAGCTGGACTGTAGGGGCAGTGCTTGCCGTCTCTGGGACATCTCAGCAATAACAGGCCACGTGCTATGGCCTTGCCTCACAAGGGCTCACGGCTGGCTGAGGGCCTCCTCTCACGCTGTCTCCAGAGGGGGCTTCACAGCCGCGATCCAGATGCTGAAAGAGACACTGAATAAAAAATCAGTGCTTGGCACCTGAATTGGCTACAAACCACAGATCTATGAAGTCTCGTTTTCCCTGAGTATTGAAGGGCTCTTGTTGTCTTTCCTTGTCCACCTGTGTGCATGCCCTGTGTAATGTCCTCTCCATGGACAGACCCTTCCTTCTTGACCTCACTCATGGACAGCCTGCCTCCACCGTGCTGCCGCACAGATCCCGCGCTGGATCTCAGTGATGCCATCCAGCTGGAAAAAGAAATTACTGGCAGAGTTAACTGCCTAGCAGCCTCGGCAGCTTTTGCCTGCTGTGTTCACCCAGGAAAATGTGGATCTGTTGTTCACCATGACAGCTGCTGGACAGGACAGACAGGAAACGTCTTTGGTTACGCTGGCACCAGTGACAGACTGGTGTCTACCTACACCTGCTGGCTTGAGTAGTGCTGAAACCCAAGGAGAGATGTGTTGAGCTGAAAAGCCAGGAAATGACAACAAGTGAATAATGCAGTCAGTGTTTAGGGAAGAGCCTGGAGGTTGTTACCAAGGAGTGACCTGTGCTGGCCAGCCCCAGGGATTTCCTTGTGGGAAGATGCTGTGAGAAAAGGACTGGTTTAAAACTGAGTAAGAGCTGCTGGCTCTGGTCCAGACATTTGCATGCTATCACACAGTGCTTCAGCTATTGTTTGAATACTGCCTGGAGCTCCTGGCTCCGCCAGCTCTGAAATGTGCCACGCAGCCAAAAGTGCACCCAGGCTCCTGCAGCCCATCTATTTCCCCTCCAGCTCTCAGCAGTCTGGGCTGCAGCAGACCTGCCCTCCATGGCCTTTGGACCCCCCTGCACAAGTCTGGCGTGGTTCCAGAGGCCTCAGTTTTGCTCCTTCTCCATCAACCCATGCTGGTCGAGCCTTGGCTGAGCCAGGCCCACTCGAGTTCTTGTACAGCAGCCCAGCTTGCCAGGAGGCCAGAGGTTGCGACGTGCTGCAGACTCAGCAGGCAGATGCTGGCCAAAATCCCGTGCTCTGATCTCAGCGCCTCTGACACCCCAAGGAGATTTTCCTCTCCGAGTTGGTCTTACTGCTGCCCGCAGCTGACTGCAGAGGGTGCTGCGGGCTGAGCCCGTGTCCCTCTCACCCACGCTTCTGCCATCCCGCTCCCTCCCTGGTGCTCTCAGGCTTCTTGCTTTGCACAGCCAGCTCAGCACCTCCAGCCATTCCACCTTCCCTCTTCTAAGGCAGTTTGCTGGGAGCTTACAATAATTCCACTACTCTTCTTTCCACAGCAGACTCCTTACTGCAGGGACTCACTGGTTTCTCTGCTCAGGTAAAGCGGAGGTGGCGGCAACGGTGGTTTGATCAGCAAAGTACTCTCCAGCTCCAGCACTCCTGAGGGGTACCTCTGGCCTTTGGAGTGGGGGAGGACAACCTTGGCAGACTGGCGAGGTCTGTGTTTTCAGCCAGAGCTGGAGGGAATGTGAAACCATGTCAGTGGAACGCTCGTCACCCGGAACAGGCGATGCTTGGAGCAGCAGCCTTTGGAGTGGGGGAGGACAACCTTGGCAGGCTGGCAATGTCTGTGTTTTCAGCCAGAGCTGGAGGGACTGTGAAACCGTGTCAGTGCAACGCTCGTCACCTGGAACAGGCGATGCTTGGAGCAGCAGGCACAGCACAGGCTGAAGCCAGAGCTGTAGGGCAGTTCCCATCCAGGATTGCACGCATTACCAAAGCAGCCCAGGGCACCAGCACTGACGTACAACCCACGCTTGCCCTCCCTGACAGGATCTGGGCAGAGACCTGGGCCCTGCCCTCACCCGAGAGGCTCCAAGAAGGCGCTGCCGTACCCCGGGTTGGCACAGTGCACGGCGCGCCCACAGTTGCCCTCGGGCAGCGTGAAGAGGCCGCTGACTCTTGTCTGCAGCCCCACGCAGGCAAGACCTAGCACAGACGGTGTGAGGGGCAGGCGGGCGCCACTCGGTCCAGCACCCGTGCCCACGTTTGGCTTAGGGAGCTCCCTCGCCTGCCCGCGTGCCCAAGCTTGGACTGCAAATATAATTATGAGCAGTGTATGTTCACTGAGCGCTAAATCACAGGAGGCTGCGCTGACCTGGAACGAGCTCTGTAAACCCCTGAGGTGAACGTGCAGTTGA
>NW_010176785.1:1048-3304 GCF_000695765.1 Mesitornis unicolor | reverse complement strand
GGAGGAGAGCTGCCCGTGGGCCTGCAGCCCCAGCACAGGTAGGGTGGGACGGTCAAAGCACCAGGATCCCTCATGACCAGCCCTCTCGTGTACGGTGGGAAGGCACAAACCCCAGGGTGCACATCCATGGCGTTTCCCGACTGTGGGCTGGTGGGATCGGCTCCTCCCAGCCTGGCTCTGGAGAGCAGTGGGCAAAACCTGCAGCCGCAGGGCCAGCGACACCTCCCTGCTTGTGCCCGCTGTCCCCACTGCCCTCCAGCGGTCCCTGACCACAGATAGGAAATTGCCACTCCTCACAATTTGCTTTTCGTTTAAATTCCCCGCGGAGGCTGGACAGGTCTCCTCTCCACCCCAGCCAGTTCTGCGGTGCTGCAATGCCTGGTCAAGCAGCTCCACCACTTCATCCCAGCGGTGCCCCTGGGTGTGATGAGTCTCATGTTCTGTGCACAACCAAGGACCACTCCAGGCCTGTCTGCCTGGGGGCCTCTGCAGAAACAAGAACTATTATCCCCAAAGTGGTGCTTGGGAAGCCCTGTCATGCTTTAGCTAACCTACATTCAACCCTAAATCGGCTGGCAAGGGAACCAGGGGGTGCAAGTCACAGCCCATCCTGCACGTAGCAAGAGGGATGATGTGATGAAATGTTCCCTCTCCCTCTGCCAGGAAATAAGCACCAAGAAAAGGGATTGATGTTGTTATTTAGAATGATGTTCCCAGAACCCTGCTTGAACCTTTCTGGAGGTGAGGGGAGGACACTCAGCTCAGCTGTTCACAAGGCCTTGCAGCTGAACACAGCTGGACTCCAGCAGCGAGGGACAGCGTGCCTGGGCTGTACCCGCACGCTGGTTCTCTTGGCTCCCCTTCCCTGAACTGCTCCCCTGCCCACATAGTTTGGATGCTTGGGCACCTCTGGCTCAGAGCAATGACGCAGGCTGGTGGCTTGGGATGCAGTGAATTATTTCAGGATGGATCTGAGGTTTTTCTACATCCTGGATGAGGCAGGATTGACGCAGGTTTGGTGATGTTTCAGCCAGCTCCCAAATCAACCTGGTTTCCTTCCTGGTAGAAGAGTGGCTGCTGGCCTGCAGCGGTGTGTGAAGCCGCAGGACCAGTCAGGCTGCTCTGGGGACTTGTCATCACGTCCATCCCCACCTACGAGTCTGGGATGTCTCCAACTGCCCAAACCCAGGGGGGAGCTGCAGTGCTCCTCAGGTCTTCCCTACTTGAGAGGAGGGTTGGATGTGATCCACCGCTCCACCCTTTCCATCCTCTCTCCCTGTACATCCCAAGGATCCTTCTGTGCCTTCGGGCAGGGCGCACGCACAGGGGTCTCCGGTGACAGTCACGAGGCACTTGGTCTCATCTCCAGGTCACGGCTGTAGGAAAGCCTGAGCCTGCACTTCTTGCAGAGCGGTGGCCCATTTCAAATGAAGCAATCAAGACATTCCTCAGCTTTGGAAAGAAAAACACATTCTTTTTGAGACATTTAACTGCCAAAATGTCTGCAGGGCAAGCGGCAGCCTTTCACGGGGGTCAGGGTTCACCTTGGAAGTCCTTGTCTGGGAAAGCAGCAGATCTCCCTGTCTCAGGGGCTGCTACTCCGTGCTGTGGTGATGGCCGTGAGGGGAACATCCAACGGAGGGCACATCGCCTCTGCTATCTCGTGGCCATGCAGTGCTTAAACCCCATGTCTCCTGATCACCCTGCAGCCAGGAAATCACCGATCTGCTGGCTCGGGATCCAGTGTGATCACAAGATCCCACCTGCCAAATTACAGCATAGGAAGGTGTTTCTGGACAGCTCTCTGCTTTCACTGGAGGCCACATGCAGTCAGAGCCACCCCTTCTACCCACAGCAGGCTGGGTATGTCCCAGCTTAGGGTTTGTGCCAGTGGTTGCAGCATTTTTGACCCAAACCCAGACTTTTCCTCACACTGAATCCCGGCGCTGTCTTTGAATCGGTCCTTTGGATGGGTCACAGAGGGCGGGAGATGGCCCATGTGTGAGGCACTGCTGCCCTGGCCAGGTAATGAGCCGCATACGTCCAGCCAGACAGCCCAGAGCCAACACACGCCGGCTCCCGCCTTGCTCTCCACAGCTCTGCTCTTCTCCTGCATCTCTGCCAGACCCGTGGTCCCACTCTGTACGGGGAGGCAGCAGACCTGGGCAAGCCTGGCCGTTTTATGGGTGGCCTCTCATCCATCCTTGCTGGTGCTGTGCCCTAAAAGTCTGGCACTGGCGGGGCCCCCCCACCTCT
>NW_010176785.1:0-1023 GCF_000695765.1 Mesitornis unicolor | reverse complement strand
ATACCTGGTGATGTGCTGAACCAGTGGGCACAGCCCCCAGTGGTGCAGATTTATTCACGGGCTTGGACACGTTCTGCACAGGAATAAAGGGAACTGTTCATACAGGGCAAGACTGCACAGTGCTGGGCCATCTGAGACCCAGGACAAGGCTACCAGGGCTGCCACAGCTGCCGTGCCACTGCTTCGACTCGCTCCTGCTTCTGAGCTAGCGCCACCAGGAGCCTGGGCTCCACTTTGCCAAGGCTTTTCCTGGAAACTGAAGCCCTCCTCTCCAAACATATCCCTCCTGCTGACCACGCTGCAGGGCGAGGGCAGGGCTTGTGCTCAGCTTTCAAGGGCCAGCATGTTCTTTGCAGACATCACTAATTCACAGATAATCAACTAACTGTGCATGTGTGGCATCAGCATTTTGATCAGCTGGAGTTTATGAGCACTTTTATGGCCATGAAAGCAGAGCTCTATAAAATCAGTATTCTTTAATAGTACAGTTAGGGTAATTTCTCGGCTGGTGGTGTTCTGATGTTTCAAATCTCTATATTCTGCCTGATTTCGTATTGCAGCGTGGTCCAAATCTCCATAATCCCAGCCTGCCTGAGGCGTGTGGACATGCTGCGCCCTCAGAGCGCGTTTCAGCGCACGGCTGCCCTCCTGCCAGCCCTCCCCACCAGGGCGCCCGTGTCACACCCGGCGGGTGCTGTGCCTGGCTCTGTCACCAACTCTGTCCGTCCATCCAGCGGGCCCCTGGTCTTCCCCATGCTCACTGGCACAGCCAGTGCCCTCAGGGCTCCTGGGCACCAACTCATTGACGCGCTCCCCAGACTTCATTTTTGCTCTTTTACGACTTCCCAGGGCCTGGGAGACTCCATCTCGGGGGTATAAAGTTTATTTCCCAGCTTATTTTCCAGGGTTCATTGTCGGGGGAATGGAGAGAACGCTGCTGTAAGCACACACTGCCCTTCCCTACAGCAAAGCTGTTAGAAAAGCAGAGCAGGAGCCTTCCCTCGCCACCCTTCATCCCCGGCC
>NW_010176784.1:0-12835 GCF_000695765.1 Mesitornis unicolor | reverse complement strand
CAACTCCTGACATTCTGGGATTCTGTGTTGGGACCATGAAATGTGAAGAGGAATTTTCAATGCTCTTAAGGTAAATGCTCTTGCCTATAGTGGTACAAAAGGACCTGTGTGTGACCATGCATCCAGCTATTTGGTTTATATTTTAAAAATAAGTGACTTGATAGCTTTCAGTTGTCCTTGCTTTTCAGGTTCATTTTCATGGATATCACAGGACTCTTGCTGGTGAAACACCGCTGCTTTCTACCGGGCTCATCATTTGAACAGATACGGCTACGGCACAAGTTCATCACCGCTTTTCTTCCTTCTTGTGTTAAATAACAAAAGGTTATTTAGCTCCAGTCCCACCCATCCGTTTGAGTAATTCCCTCAACACCCTGTATTTGGGGGAAGTGTGGAAGACAGAAAAGTGAGGTTTTAGCCTTGATCGACTTTTGTCAAGGTCTTGCATGGAAGAGAAGGTCAGAGCTGAATTGCAATTGCTCGCATAAACCCAGGCAGAAGCCTTTCTTCTTCCAGAATGTGTTTTGATGCCTGCAGGGATCACGAAAGGGCAACGCACACAGACACTGAAAACCCTCTGAGGGGAGAAGACTGCGATCTTTATGGTTTTTATTCAACTTTTATTCAACCAACTGCTTTTCTGCCCAAAATCAGCCCCAAATTTCAGTGGTGACACCTCTCAAGGGGCTTGGAGACTTGGTAGAGGCTTCCCAGAAGGCACAAATGCCTTGGAAAACCATTTAGAAAAGCCCTTGGAGATGAAGATCCAGTCGCACACCCTCAAATAGGTGCATATTTGCCCATTCCTTATTCCTGGGAAGATTTTAAGGTCCATAACCTCAGAGATGAGGCTCTTCAAAACAGCCAGGGCTTTTTCGGAGGATGTCTGCTGTCATTAACGCAACTCAGCTTGCCCTGGAAGGTGCCCAGAGGATATCACACAAAGATCTTGTCATAGGAAAAGTCATTTCTTGGAAAACAAGATGGTTTTATGGCTGTATTTAATGACAAGTTAAAAACACATTGCAAATCAGCCCCCTAAATCCATGTTTCCTGCTTCTTCTTGCAGACAAACTCACTTCTATCAGCACCATTTCTTCTTTCCACAATATCACATCTCCACATCTCTTCTGGTACCTCTCTACTGAAATCCCAAAGGTCCTTGAAGACAAATTAATGCCTTGGTCTCCATCTTTCATTCATGAAGGCAAAAATAAGGAAGAAAGGCACAAGAAGAGTGGGGTTTCTTGCCCCACAAACCAGTGGATTTACAACCAGCTGATAAAAAGGTTTCTTTTGGGACTCCCACCTGCTCAGCCCATAAGGAAAACCTCCAAAATGTTGCAATTTCAGCAAACAGCCATGAGAAAAAGCTGCAAATAGCCATGAAAAAGAGCTGCAAATAGAGATGCGCTGGAGCTTAAATGCAATTATGGGGAGTTTCACTCCATTGTTTAAACTGTTATTAGCTTGTTTTACATCGCAGACAACGCAAAACTCCCGTGGGAGCTGTTTCTCTTCATCCATTTCATGTGTTATTGATACTGCATTGGGCCGATTTCTTAACCAAAAGTGCCCTGCAGAGCCAAAACCCAAATCTCTGAAGGAAGAGGCTTCATCGATCCACCTGGTTTCTGTTCTCCTCAAGGACCAGTTTCATTTTTCATGGAGATTTAGGTGCATTTGGCAAGATAAAAACCCCATAAAACCACTCTGGCTGTCAGAGCTATATCCAGGGGCTTTAATTCTTTAATAAAATGCAGAGGATTTGCTGTGGACTCTCCCTCCAGATCCAGCTCATTGCAACAGGAAGCCCAAAAGTTGCCTTATTTCTTACTCTACCGCATTCATCATCTGTCATTCCTTATCTCTCCCATACCGCCTGCTGTGCCGAGGTCTTTTGTTTGCCAAATTGTCACCCAAAACCGCAGGGGGGGTGTAAAAATACAGAAAAAAAAGCAGCACTCGACTCTCTCCAGCACATCCTCACTCATAACACAAAAGGACAGCACGTGGATTTCTAATCCCATCTTCAGGAGCCTTCGGGTTCTTAATCAAAGCCCTGATTAGCGGCAACCATTATTTTTGCAGCTGATTTGCATGTCAGACTTCCACTGATAATTGAAGACACCTCAGATTTCCCTCTTTTTTTTTTTTCCATTAAAAACCCAACAGCAATGCTGGAGTGATGATATATTTTCCCTGTGCAATTTGTAAAGCCTGGGGCACGGCCAAATATCAGAGCCAACGCTGATACTGTGAACCCCGAGGAGGGTTTGCTACCAGGATTATGCTTAGCAAATCCTTTTTAGCAACATTTATAGCATTTTTGGTGGCGGCAGAAAGGATATTTGCACTTTTCCCCCCCTGCTTTGGCCCAGCTCCTGGCGTTTTCTCCACAGCGTGTGTTAGATTGATTGCAACGCGGCGAACGGTCGTATTAAACAAGGTACAGAGCACTTAGTGAGGTCTCAGCGTGCGTAAGGGGGTGGTATCTTGATTTTCGGCTCCAAAAATCAGCACAGGAGACCCTGATGGCTCTGCAAATCCACTCCTCCTGCTCTCTCCATCTCTGTTCGCCCCAACTCGCAGCATTTTGGGAACGCAGGCTCGCAAGGGCAGATGCTCCCCAGACTTTTCCTATTCCATTGCACAAGGGTGGTTTTTCAACCAAACACCTCTGCTGGTCTCATTTTCAGCAAAACCCTCAAAAACTTCCTCATTGGAGCAGACACCAGCAAACATCGTCCCTGTTGACCGCTAAACCCCACAGTGGCTGCCTGAGAAATGTGTCATAGAATCCCAAAATGGTTTTGCTTGGAAAAGACCTTTAAGATCATTGAGTCCAACCACTGAACCAGACATAAGTCTGCCTCCAGACCATTTCCCTCAGCACGACATCTCCTTCTCTTTTAAACACCTCCAGGGATGGGGACTCCACCACCCCCATGGGCAGCCCCTGCCAGGCCCTGAGAACCCTTTCAAGGAAGAAATTCCTCCACATATCCAACCTCACCCTCCCCTGGCACAACTTGAGGCCATTTCCTCTCATTCTTTGGCAGCTCCTGTCAGGAGCTGCAGAGGGGATCAGGTCTCCCCTCACCTCCTCTTCTCCACTTGAACCCCCCAGCTCCCTCAGCCGCTCCCCAGCACTCGGCTGCTCCAGACCCCTCCCCAGCTCCCTTGCCCTTCTCTGCCCACGCTCCAGCCCCAAAATGTCCTTCTGGGAGTCAGGGGCCCAAAACTGACCCCAGGAAGTCAGGGGCGGCCTCAGCAGTGCCCAGCACAGGGAATGATCCTTGCCCTGCTCCTGCTGCCCACACCAGTGCTGGGACAGCCCAGGATGGCGTTGGCCTCCTTGGCCGCCTGGGCCCACTGCTGGCTCGTGTTGCCCAGTTCCCCCAGTTCCCTGTGCCCAGCAGCTCTCAGCTGCTCCTCCCCACGCCTGCAGCGTCCATGGGGTTGTGGTGACCCCAGTGCAGGCCTCATACCTTGGCCTTGTTGAACCCCACACCATTGACCTTGGCCATGGACTTGGCCTGGCCAGGGCCCTTGGTGGGGCCTTCCCGCCCTCACGGACAGGAGAGCAGAGGACAACTCAGTTGGATCTGGGCTGAGATGCAGCCAAGTCCTTTTAAGTTGCTGCTGTTTCTTTCCAAAATGATCCTCCAAAACAGTTTTATATCACGTTAGGTTGAAAATAAGGAACTCGGCATTTTTAACAACTCCTCAGCATGATACAAACACAATTAATAGCCAGTGCTTTGGTATTTATCCTATGTTAAAACTACTAAAATCCAGTGTAGCTTATATATATAATGTGTATATATTAGTTTAATTAGCATCTCATGCTGATGCTGGCTCAAACCACTTTACAAGATGGCAACGCAATCTATAAGAAACAGTATAGCACAGAAATATGCAGTAATAACCAGCTGCAAGAGGGTGTTATGCTGTAATACTGAGTGAAATAAAGGCCCTTTCAGTGCTTCAGCTGCCTTACCTTCCTGATACAGCACGTGTAGGGCACCCCGCAGGCCAGCGGCCCGCTGCTGTTGCAGGAGTGGTACTGGTTAACCCCCCAGTCTCGGTACTCATCACCACCACAGCAAGAAAACTGCAAAAAGAAGAAGAAAAGGAGAGGATGAGATGCATGGTTGAACACACCTCGACATCTGCAGTCCACCAGTTCTCCAGTTTGCCCTTTGTCCAATACAACTTCACAGATAATAATCAAGAGCCCCGATAATTTTCTGCTTTCCAGAACCCTAAACAAGAAGTTGAAGGCACCACATTTAAGAAAGATGTGGTTTTAACCCCATTTAGCCCCATTTTGCCCCATTTTAGAGGTGCGTGGCAGTTATAGACGTGTAAACGCACGATTTAGCCCCATTTTGCCCCATTTTAGAGGTGTGTGGCAGTTATAGACGTGTAGACACACATATTGAAGGCATCTGTGCTCTCAGGGAAGATCAGGCTCATTCATGCTTCACTGATTTAATTACAGGTGACTAATCCATCCTATTCCTGGGGACGAAGATGGTTCTTTCAGCGCCCTGAATTTCTGTATTTCGTGGGTTTTGAAGGCAGCTCGGCTACTCGGAGCCATTCGACAAAATGCTAATCAGGCTCCGCAGTCTAACAGGGATTTTCTCTTCCCGTCAAGTTAAATTAGAGATCAAATGGTACAGCTACAAAGGGAAAAAAAGCTGCTTTTTAGTTCTGTTCACACAATGAGGAGGGGAAAATAAAGTTTAATGAAAGTCATTTTCTGTTCTCCGCAGAATAAAAGTGGGCTTATTATACATCGAGTCATCCCTTCCCTTGATAAACAAGCTTGAATCTTTACATTCTCCCCCAGGAAGAAAAGCCTGAAGTGGGCACGAGATGCGTTGTGCTTTGCAAGTCAGAAAAAACCAGTTTTTTCCCCATTTCTTTAAGCACTACACTCTTCAAGAGCAGTTTTTGGGAGAGATTTAACCCTGTTTGTATTTGCTCCCCCTCTTGCTGATGGGTTGGTGGCAATATGTGGGCAAAAAGCCACCAGCTCTTGGGGTCTTCATGGCCTCCTCCCAGGCCAAAATGGGCAGATATGGCCAGAAGCATCCAACCCACAGACCTATAACAGATTTATAACACAGATTTATAGATTTTCTAACTTACAATATTTAATTCCTCTATTGCTTTTCATCCTGCTCATATCAGTGAGGGCAACCAGCTTGTAAAAGTTGCCTAGAAAGTGGGAGAAAAATATGGATGTTGGATGAAAACCATGGATATTGGATGAAAAACATGGATACTGAATGAAAACCATGGATACTGAATGAAAACCATGGATATTGAATGAAAAACATGGATATTGGATGAAAACCATGGATATTGAATGAAAACCATGGATATTGAATGAAAACCATGGATATTGGATGAAAAACATGGATATTGGAGAAAAACAATGGATATTGGTGAAAAACAATGGATATTTGCTATTGCTCCCAGTTAGACATCCCCATGCTGCGAAGAACTTTGGGGTATTTTCCGTTTTCTTTCATAACCATGTAAAAATTGGTACAAAATCCATATAACGAGGGTCACCAGCTGCCAGGAAGCCTCACTGGGTGTTTTCTTTATGAAGAGAGGTTTAGCCCAAACCACTGTTGTGCCTGCATTTATTTCTCATAAGCTGAGACAGACTTCAGTGCAGGTTTTACTTTCCCAGAGCTCGGAGGAGCATAACAAGGGAATAAAACCCAAAAATTGCCCATGGAAAGAGCCACGCAGGTCACATCTGAGGAGCCCTCCATGTCAGTGAGACGTGTGAGATGTAGGCTCATTACGGCTCAAACCATCGCCCTCATATGAGCCCCACTGCCGAAAGCTGCCTTTAATCTTCCTGGAGAAGAAAGGAGGAGGTTTGCAAGCACAACACTCTCACCCCTCCGAGCCGTACTTTGAGTCTGGAGCTGTTTGAGCAAGAACCGCAGCCCTGGCTGCTCTTTGAAATTCAAATCCTATGCTCAGCACAGTGGTTTGAACTCTCCTCTTCCACCTGCACTCAGCAAACCATTAAAAAAAAGATAAAGCGAGGAGCAGCAGAGTGACTTGAGGCAAATCTCAGCTTTCGAGTCATCGTGGTCTCCGGCCTCATGTCCAAGTGCTGTAAAGGGCAGTAGTTCAGTGAAAATAAGTGATAAAAACACATAAATATTATTTTCTTTAGGGCAATTTATTTCCATGGCTATTTCCTCACAGGCAGCCAGACTGAGTGGATGTTGACAGGTTAAAAGCACATTATTTGTCCCATCATCCTGGTAATATAAAATATTAATATGTCTGGCACTTTGGACCATAATTACCTGTTATTTTTGCTGTATGATACTGGTTTAAGGGTGTGAAAGCAGCTGGCTGTAGTGTAAAGCATCACTTGAGAGATGCTTCAAGCAAAATTCAAATCCCAGCTAACTTACACATAGGCAAGGTTTTTAATAGGGAAAATGGCAAGAATAACCACTAAATATGATAACAGGCTGCTCTGAGCTTGTGTTTTATCAAAAATAAGCACGTCTGGGTACCATCCTTCCAGACTGACTGCAAGATTTCATCTTTCTAAAGTGAATTGGGTGGTTTAGGTCCCATAAACCCAATTTTCCTTCTGTTAAAAGCAGTTATTGCTTCTCCCTGGTCCTACACTCAGGACAAAGCAGCTCTGCATTTCCATGGCTGACGATGCTGCTGGTGGTGGTTTGGAAATTGTACGCCAATATAAAAACTCAGGGAAACGAGATGCACGCTCCTGCAAAGCTCCTTTTCATACTACAAGATAAAATGTGACGATGTTAAAGACTCAGCACCACTCTAAGTGGCCACAACTTCTTTAAGTCCGGCAAAACCCTTTGAGATTAAGATCTCCCCCTGAAAACTTATAATAAAAAGTCAAGTAAAGACATAGACAGGAAAAAATGTTGTAAAAAGGGGTGAGATTATAACACAAGTGCCTGGTCCTTGCTTGTGTGGAGATACAGAAACCTTGTCGCAAATAAATCTGATTTATCTGGAGATTTGTGGCCTAACCTCCTTGCCAAGGCTCGTGGTCGATGGCTCCAACGTGTATTTTTCGACTGCTTGCGACAGCAAACATTTATCATTCATAGGGAGAGCTCTGAATCACAGCATCCTCTTAAAGAAATGGGAGTAAAACTTGAAAAAAGGTTCAGATCTTCCTCAAAATCAGTCGTGTTTGGAGACCTTCAGGGGGCTCCCAGGCTGATTAATGCGCTCGGATGAGTAACAATGACTCCAAGAGTCAAGGGCAGGGATTTAAACTAAGAGAGGGGAGCGTGGAGGGCACCACCAGCCTTAAACTCCAGTGACATCAAAGAAGGAGCTTCACATCCCCTTTTCTTCAAAGCGAGAGATAAGATGCAGGTATTTATAATGCTTCAAGCCATAATGAAAGGAGAGAAACGGGGTCGAGGTAAGAACACTCCAAGTTCAGCTGAAAGCAGCTTTAGTGGCAAATCCTGGCTCTGCTCTCCAAGAGCAACCCAGGGGGCAGAAGATCACTGAAAAACACCGATTTCTCTCCTAGATCTCAAGTTTTTGGGGTCTTTTCTACTTATATTTCATTTAAGCCAAGTGCTTCCCCTCCCGTAATAACACAAGTAACGGGTAAACCACATATCCTCACTCAAAACATGACCAAACCTAAATACATCCCCCAGATTCCCAGGAATGGCTTCTCACCAGTGCTTCGTTTAATATTTAGCACCTCAGACAAGCTACGTGGTGCATAAAACGCAAAGCAACAGCAGGTTTTTTAACCAAACTTTTATCAAAAGTTCAGATTAAAATAAAATAAGAGTTGTGAGGATGGGTTGATCAGGTTGGATGGATCCTGCCAGCTCCTGGGAGGCTCTAAGCATTAAATATACAACAAAATATGCCTCAATATGATGGGTTGATCAGGTTGGATGGATCCTGCCAACTCCTGGGAGGCTCTAAGCATTAAATATACGACAAAATATGCCTCAATACTGGGCTGGACATTGCTCTTTCCACTTTCAGGAGCTGCTTGCACTGGTGCTGCCCATGGAGAGGGCTGGAGGGCTCCTTTTAGCTTTATTTTATCTCTATTTTATCTGCAATTTTGCTGTTGAGTCAAGGGCTTGGCCAGCTACCGACGACCTGTCCAAGGGTTATTGCAGCCCTAAAGCAGCTTTATCACACGTTATTTTATTCCTATGTCTCTCTCCATTCCATGCAGGTCGAGGTAGTTATCAAAAAGCTTTCAGGCGTTAGGCACCAGTTTCCCATCAAAACTGGGGAATATCAAATATTCTAGTGTGATCAACGCCATGGTTGAGATGGCAGAATGACTCACCAAAAACCCATGGGGTGGGCTTGGAGAGGAACGCAGCCCAAAACCACGCAAAAAAGAGCGGTGCAAACCAAAGGAGATGATGATATTCAAGATGGATCAAGCAAGGCACCTTAGGGATGGGAATAAACACTAAAACTACAGAGAAAATGAACGTTTCTGCTTCAATGAGGCACAGAATTAACCACGCACTGGAAAACTTCACAACCGGAGCTCCCCGCTGCCGCCCCCCTGCCGAAACCGAACCTTTTCCTGGACAAAATCCAAGATGTTCTTGAAGTCAAGGTCATCGTAATAGTGCCTGATGCCCTCTTGGATGTTGAAGTGCAAAACTGCATTCATCTGCGGACAGAAAAACCAAAACCATGGCTCGCACGTGGGAAAAGCACCGGGAAAACATTGCGAAATGGGAACGTTTTTTCACAGCAAGTGTTGCCAGCTGTTATTGGAGTAAGAATCGAACCCACACGCTGGCACAAGCCTAATTTTGGGGGTAAAATTCACTGTTTTTGAGCTCTCGGGGTCAGCTGCATCCCGTAGCATCTCTCAAGCAGACCCACGCACCTCTTCCCACCCGATTTTCCCTATACGCCGCAGGTTAAATTTAATTATTTGGGTGACTTCTGCGAAAGCTCCTTCAAGCTCTCCCACCCTATCGGCTGACGCGATTTTATCCGTCGGCAGGAGGATTTCTGCCGCATTAGGAGGAGGTGAAATGGTCTGTGACAGCCAACAGCGCCGGTCGTACGCTGATGTATCCACGGGCAGGAGCAGAGACCTCATCCGAGCCCTCAATATTTCCTAATCCCAACAAATAATTCGGCTAAAATCATGCCCTGAAAGGCAACGATGTGGCCGGGCTGGGGCTCTCCACGCTGCTCCTTCAGCCGTGTCTCTGAGGATGCTTTGACACATCGGGCACTTCACATTAAACACTAATTGAACCGAAAATGTATTTCACAGATGCCTGGGAAAGCTTATTAACGAGAGCGAAATGTCCTGCGCAAAGGCCGGTGTAGGTTTGCTGTTTGACTCCCGACAAACCACCACGCAGAAATATTAATGAAAGAAAAAGGAACTTTTTTTACTTTTTCCTGAGCTAGAAGCAAGGGTTAAGAGGAGGGGGGGAGAAAACGGTGCTTTTCATAATTCACACTGACATGAAAATTAGAGGTTGGGCAAACCAGGAACGGGGAGAAAGAAAGAGAAATGAAGGCACGTCAGAGAGGCAAACAAAACCTGCAACAGCGAGGGATCAGGCAAGGAGAGCTGAAAAACCTTGGAGAAATTGCTCACGTGGAAGTTTATTAAAATGTTAATTCCCAGTTTGCCCACTGCTAAGACCAAAACAACGGGCAACACTCAGCTTTTACCGATTTCCGCTTGTTTTCCCCCAACAGGCTCACCTCATGATCCCATTGCCCTGCGAGATGACGCCAGCCTGGAGGCAGTCTCTGTAATTAAATCTTGATTTTAAGGAGGGAGGTAAAGATCGTGGGGTTAAATCATTAAGTTCTGGTTAGGAGACCTCGCCACTCCCTTCCCTTCAAGGACACCAAATTCGTTATCTCCAATAATCTCCAATAATCTCCAAAACTTCATTTGCATGTCAACAGAGTCCATTTCAATGTTCAGTAGCTTCAAGGCCACTAAATTTGCTCCTCTTCCCTGCTTATTGAATACAAAATCCAATTAAATATGTTTTTCACCAGTTTAATAAACAACCATTGTTCCAAATGCAGATTTTTGTGCCTCCAAACAATTTTAGGTCAAGTGGATTCATCGCTTGTCGGATCTCTCTTTTCTCTCCCCCTCATTGTTTCATTTTTAATTAGGTTTTGATATAGCTCATTCAATTTAAATTAAGGGACAATTTAGGCACTAATGGTTTCTACTCAGTCCTCGGAGAAGCACATCTCTGCACCGCAGTTTTCGGGGATCAGAGGGGTTTGGAGAGCTCTGGGAAGCTGCTGGATGGGGTTGGCTGCAGCATCCAAAAGGCAACGTCCTCTCCCATCGCCTCCCTTCAACTCCGGGGTTCACCAAAACCACAGCTCCCAATCCCAACCTGTGTTTATAATCACAGAATCACAGTGTATTGGGTTGGAAGGGACCTTTAAAGCTGATCCAGTCCAACCCCTGCAGTGAGCAGGGACATCTTGAACCAGCCCAGGTTGCTCACAGCCCCATCAAGCCTGGCCTTGAATATCTCCAGGGATGGGGCCTGCACCACCTCTGGGCAACCTGTGCAGTGATCGACCACCTCATGGGGAAGAGCTTTTTCCTCATATCCAACCTAAATCTCCCCTTTTCCAGTTTAAAACCATCACCCCTTGTCCTATTGCTCCATGCCCCAGTGAACAGCTCTTCCCCAGATTTCTTATAGGCACCTTTCAGGTCCTGGAAGGTCGCTATAAGGTCTCCCCAGAGCCTTCTCTTCTCCAGGCTGAACAATCCCAACTCTCTAAGCGGTCCCCATAGCAGAGCTGCTCCAGCCCCTGAGCATCTCTGTGGCCTCCTCTGGACCCTTCTTGTGTTGGGCACTCCAAACTGGCCCCAGCACTGCAGGTGAGGTCTGACCAGAGCAGAGCAGAGGGGCAGGATCACCTCCCTCCATCAGCTGCCACTTCTTGTGATGCAGCCCAGGATGGGGTTGGCTTTGGGCTGCAGATGCACATTGGTGGCTCATGTCCAGCTTCTCATCCCCCAGTACCTCAAGTCCTTTTCCTCAGGGCTGCTTTCCACCACATCATCTCCTATCACCTGTATGGGTAACCAGGATTGTCCCTACCCAGGTGGAGGACCTTGCATTTGGCCTTGTTGAACCTCATGGGGTTCACCTGGGCCCACTTCTCCTGCTTGTCCAGGTCCCTCTGGATGGCATCCCACCCCTCTGGTACATGAGGCCATTGGGCCTCACAAATCACAGCTCCCAACCCCAACATCTTCCTTGGGGCTCATCAAGCACAAAACTCCCAACCTCAGCTCCGATGAAAGCATCGAGCTGTTTGTGCAAAGGAAAATGGATTTTTAGAGGCTGTAAGTAGGTATTTCAGATGCTGTTCTCCTGCCTTGTGCATTCATTGAGCCAGCAGTGATTGAGACGAGCTATTTAATCATTGCAAGGGTAAGATGTAATTGAAAATGGCAGGGTTTCTGCAGCAGAAGGCAAGCGGCCAGGAAGGACATCCGTGGGAAGCACTTACCATCTCACCGGTTCAGCTATAACTCAAACCTGTCCTTGCAAATGCAAGCCAGCATTTAACATAATTGAGGTGAGGAGCTTAATGAGTTCTCAAGAAAAAAAACCAAAAACCCCACAGGTTTTTGGCTCAATTTCTGCACAAGGAGCTGTGGCGGGGGCTCTGTGTGGTGCTGAGATCCATTGCAGCTCTGGAGCATGATGGGCAGCCCCAGAAGAGCCAGAGCAATGAAAACCTTCAATTTTCAGGGCATGCACTACCAAATACTTGAGGATTTTCCTCCCTGATGACACCCACCTTGTTTTCAAAGATGATTTCAAGGAAAATCAGCAGCAGCTCCGTGAGGAAGATCACCAGAAGGACCCAGAAGAACTGGAAAGAGAAAGGGGAGGATTAGCCCTGCTCCAAGCCAGGCAGTGTCATCCATCACATCCACAACAAGGGAGACTTGGAAACCGAGAGCTGCTTTGAAACACTTAGAAACCAGATAATTTCATCACGACTCCCCAGGGAGCTGCAAATCTCCTCCAAAGATTTTGGTCCTAGCAGCAGAAGTGGTTTGCACCCTTGTAGAAAGTGTCACAGGAAGGAAGGATGGGTTGGAAACAGAAACCAGCTGCAATCTGAATGGCAAAATTCTGCGTGGGTAAACAGGTCAAATGGATGCAGTGGGAGCAAATGTTGTCTCTGGGGGGATATTGGGGTGCACACCCCTCCGTGATGGGACACTGGTGCTTGGTTGAGCACCGATGTTCCCCAGCTGGGTGTCCAATGGAGCATCATCCATCTCCCAGAGCACAGCAATGCCTCTGCCAGAATTGATTGGGGCAACAAATTTAGGCTGGAAATCAACATCCTGATGGAGCAAATGGCTTAGGCTACAAGGTCTGATGTTCTCGCAGTCCACAGCCACCAGTTTCCCAAGAACAGAATGGCTTGGGTCGGAAAAGACCTCTCAGATCATCAAGTCCAAGCATTAACCAACTCCAGCACTAAACCATGTCCCCAAGCACTGCATTTACACATCCCTTAAACCCCTCCATGGATGGTGACTCCACCACTGCCCCATGCAGACCCTTCCAGTCCCTGATAACCCTTTTGAGGAAGAAATTTTCCCTAAACCCTGACACTAATGTCCAATCTAAACCTCCCCAGCACAACATGAGGTCCCATCGGTCATCGCATCTGACTTCGCAGGGGATGGAGAGCAAAGCTCTGCTCCGCTCACACTCACAGAATCACAGAATCCCAGACCGTT
>NW_010176783.1:0-1766 GCF_000695765.1 Mesitornis unicolor | reverse complement strand
GGTCTAAAAAGTGGATTTTTAGGGGTAAAAATTGATTCTTTTTGGGGAAAAGTGTATTTTGGGGTCCAAAAGGTGGATTTTTTGGGGAAAAAGGGGATTTTTGGGGGAGAAAAGTGGATTTTTAGGTGCAGAAAGCGGATTTTGTCTCTAAAAAGTGGATTTTTGGGGTCCAAAAAGTGGATTTTGCGGGGAAAAAGTGGATTTTTGTGTCTAAAAAGTGGATTTTTGGGAGCAAAGAAGTGATTTTTGGGTCTAAAAAGTGGATTTTGGGGTCCAAAAGGTGTATTTTTTGGGGAAAAAGTGGATTTTTGTGTCTAAAAAGTGTATTTTGGATCTGAAAAGTGGATTTTGAGCTCCAAAACGTGGAATTTTAGGAGGGGAAAAGTGAATTTCGGGAGCAAAGATGTGATTTTTGGGTCCAAAAAGTGGATTTTTGGGTCTGAAATGTGGATTTGGAGGGCAAAAAAGTGGATTTTGGGGTCCAAAAAGTGGATTTTGGGGGATAAAAGGTGGATTTTAGGAGCAAAAAAGCAGATTTTTTTTGGGAAAAGTGGACTTTTTGGTCTAAAAGGTGGATTTTTTTTGGGAAAAAGTGGATTTTTGGGGGAAAAAAGTGGATTTTTAGGGGCAGAAAGTGGATTTTGGGTCTAAAGAGGGAATTTTTGGCATCCAAAAAGTGGATTTTGGCGGGAAAAAGTGGATTTTGGGGTCTAAAAAAGTGGATTTTGGATCTGAAAAGTGGGTTTTGAGGTCCAAAACGTGGACTTTTAGGTGAAAAAAAGTGAATTTTGGGAGCAAAGATGTGATTTTTGGGTCCAAAAAGTGGATTTTTGGGTCTGAAATGTGGATTTGGGGGGCAAAAAAGTGGATTTTGGGGTCCAAAAAGTGGATGTTTGGGTCTAAAAAGTGGATTTTTAGGGGTAAAAAAGTGATTCTTTTTGGGGAAAAGGGGATTTTGGGGTCCAAAAGGTGGATTTTTTGGGGCAAAATTGGATTGTAGGGGCAAAAAAGTGGATTTCTTTGGGGAAAAAGTGGATTTTTGGGGGAGAAAAGTGGATTTTTAGGGGCAGAAAGTGGATTTTGGGTCTAAAGAGGGGATTTTTGGGGTCCAAAAAGTGGATTTTGGGGGAAAAAAGTGGATTTTGGGGTCTAAAAAAGTGGATTTTGGATCTGAAAAGTGGGTTTTGAGGTCCAAAACGTGGACTTTTAGGTGAAAAAAAGTGAATTTTGGGAGCAAAGATGTGATTTTTGGGTCCAAAAAGTGGATTTTTGGGTCTGAAATGTGGATTTGGGGGGCAAAAAAGTGGATTTTGGGGTCCAAAAAGTGGATGTTTGGGTCTAAAAAGTGGATTTTTAGGGGTAAAAAAGTGATTCTTTTTGGGGAAAAGGGGATTTTGGGGTCCAAAAGGTGGATTTTTTGGGGCAAAATTGGATTTTAGGGGCAAAAAAGTGGATTTCTTTGGGGAAAAAGTGGATTTTTGGGGGAGAAAAGTGGATTTTTAGGTGCAGAAAGTGGATTTTGGGGTCTAAAGAGGGGATTTTTGCGGTCCAAAAGGTGGATTTTGGGGGGAAAAAGTGGTTTTTTGGGTCTAAAAAGTGGATTTTGGATCTGAAAAGTGGGTTTTGAGGGGAAAAAAGGGAATTTTGGGAGCAAAGAAGTGATTTTTGGGTCTGAAATGTGGATTTGGGGGACAAAAAAGTGGATTTTGGGGGTAGAAGGTGGATTTTAGGAGCAAAAAAGTGGATGTTTGGGTCTAAAAAGTGGA
>NW_010176782.1:37705-50595 GCF_000695765.1 Mesitornis unicolor | reverse complement strand
TGATTTGATTTTTGTTTTTATTTTTTAAAAAAATATTTTTATTTTTAATTCTATTTTTTGATTTTTGATTTTATTTTAATTTTTGATTTGATGTATTTGTTCATTATTTTTTTATTTTTCTTTTACCTTCGGGCTGCCTTGGCCTTGTGGCTTGCAGTAGTTTAAAGAAACCCCACAATTCCAGATCTTAATGAACAAAACTAGACTGCACAGACTGCTTTTCCGCTGCCTTTTAAAGAGTTTAGGGACACAGGACAGGACGTGGCTTTGTGGTGTGTGGTCTCACAGTCCCTGGTTTATTTATTTCAGTAGATTGGGACTTAAAAATATTTCAGTCTTTGGGGTGGACAGGAGAGGATGTGAGGACGGCTCACTTGCTGCCTAAAATCCCCTTACTGGGGTAATATGCATGTCCCCAATTTTGGGGGGTGAGTGTGATATATCGGTTATTCTCCGTGCCAGTCTTTGCAGAATTTCTCAAAAAGGAGGGGGAAAAAAGTGATTTTCATTATTATAAGTAGGAAAAATATTTGCATCATTCAAAACATCTGCATCCAGCCGGGATTGCTCTTATCAAGTAAAACGCTAATGACTTTTGACTGAAGCAGCAGCGTGTTTATTCAAACACGCCTTTCATTTTGATGATGCTGCTAATTAAGCCCTTTATTTTATTTAGACAATTACGTCTAAACAGTTGTGCAGTTACAGTAGCTCTAATTGAGCTCTTCTTTTCTTACCTGCTCAAGGATTATACGTGACTTTGCAGACAGAGAGGTGGGGCTGGGTTTGCGTCCTGAAGGGTTTAAACCCCGAAAACCTGACACAAATTGGGCAACTTCCAGTTCCCATTTCTGCCTGTAAAGTTTTTGGGGTGAGATAGGGGGTTTTGCTTTCTTTTTGTTATTTTGTTTTAGTGCATTCTGCTTTCTGCAGCCCTTTGCTTGCAGTTTTTTAGGGCCGTTGGAAAGAAAATAGGGTCCTTTCTCCTCCGGTCACCAGGCACCCATGTCCCCACCTTCTCCTCGTGCCTGGCACCCGGGGCTCAGCTGCTGCTCCCGGATGCTTTAACTCATCTTGCTCTGCCACGCTGTTTTCTGGCACTTTTAAACTATAACCATGTAAAACTAAGGAAAAAAACCCTTCCAACTGGTAAAATGTGTGTTTCCCCATATATTTTTGATTTATAAATCCCTCTGTTTTCAATGTAATTAATATTTTTTCAACATAATTAATAATTCACATGTAATTTTCAATATAAATAATAATTCACAGCTCCACGCTTCACTTTTTCCCCCATTTGCTTCCTTCGCAGTAGTTCTGAGCTTACAGGTGTGTGTTATTTCTTCCTCTTTCCTTCTTCTCCGTTTATTTTTCACCCTCTGCCCTGTTTCCCTCCTGTGTGGGTAGCTGTAAAGGGGGATAAGGAATAGATTATTTTATTTTATTTTATTTTATTCTACCTAAGAGCTGCTTTTCATTTGTGACATGAAGTAGTTTAAAAACTCAGAAATTCCAGATCTTCCCGTGTCGTTTTGCCTTGAAAAATTGGAGTGAAAGAGGCAAAATTTCCAAGCTACTGTATCAGTTTAGTAACGGGGATCAAGAGTTGCTTTAACGACATTTCCTAAACATATTCCAGGTGTGAAATCTGTAACGTGCCTTTCCTCCTTTCTCCCCCATTCCTTCCTCTCCTCGGGCCCTGTGGTTTGGGTTTCCTTCTTGGCTGCCGCAGCAAAGGCCTCTCCGCGCCCGGCTAGGCCTCGGGAGCAGGCCCTAGGTGGTCCCAGGGCTTTGATGGCGAGGGGTTTGAGAGGAAAATTATTTATTGAGGTTCCTTGTGTGGAGAAGAAGGGATTTGGACATGGTTGTGGGATGGAGGCCCGGTGTGGGGTTCGGACATGGTTGTTGGGTGGAGGCCCGGTGTGGGGTTTGGCTACGGTTGCACCCAGGGATGTTTAGGTAGGGAGCAAAGGGTTGGTGGAGAAAATGATGGGCAGAAGGAGAAGTGTAGGCAGACGGACATGAAAATTAAGAATATCCCCATCAGTCTGGTGGGCAGAAGTGTGTGTGTGTTAGTGACACTGCTTGAGGAGGACTCCTCTTGGTGCTCCTCTTGTGGGGAGCAGCTGAGGGAGGTGGGGGGTTCAAGTGGAGAAGAGGAGCTGAGGGGAGCCCTTATCCCCTCTGCAGCTCCTGAAAGGAGCGGGTAGAGATGGAAGGTCAGTCTCTGCTCCCCAGGAACAAGCGGTGGGACGAGAGGAAATGGCCTCAAGTTGTGCCAGGGGAGGGTGAGGGTGGAAATTAGGAAACATTTCTTCACTGAAAGAGGGGTCGAGCACTGGCAGGGGCTGCCCAGGGCAGTGGTGGAGTCCTCATCCCTGGAGGTGTCCAAAAACCATGTGGATGTGGCACTTGGGGACATGGTTTAGTGGCCATGGTGGTTGGTCTTGATGATCTTGGAAGCCTTTTTCCAACCTTAATGGTCCTGTGAGTGTATTCTATGATTGATTATTTTAGCACGAGAGGAAGGACCACACAGACAAGGACGGCACCAGGTCTCAGTGCAAATAAATATAAATAAATACTATTTTGGCAACAGTGCAGGGCTGGGGGATGTTTTGAGCCTTGCAGACTTGTTTGTAAGGAAAAGCAGCTGAAGACCTCCCTTGCCTTTTCCACCTTGTTTATGCCTGCGAGGCCAGTTATTAAATTAAAAATACACGTGCCCTTCGGGCTTATGTCTGTTTGGAGCACCAAGGGGTGTATTTTAGAACTTTTGTGGTTCGCACCTGTAGAAATACGGGGTGCTCTGGTCCTTTCCCTCGTCTCCTTCCTGTCTGCCATCCCCCAGGACCTCCCCTGGGGTCACCAAGGGGTTTGGTGTTGGGCACACAAGGGACCAGGGACAACCCCAAGCTATGGATGCTGCTCATCCCTGGGGCCATTGTGGTCATCCAAGGTGCAGGTCCCCTGGGGCTGCAGACAGCTGCCCCCCTTGTCCTCATCTTCCTCGCCTGGAAACCAAGCAAATACAAGTTATTACTAGACTTGGGCTAAGTGGTAGCATGGGTTAATCCAAATTTAGTTGATTTGAACAGGAAGGTGATGTCAGTGCCGTACCTTTTCTGTCCGGGATGAAGAAAATACCTCCTCCTCCTGCTCTTTTTGCCCTGTCTATGCTGTCCTGTCCCAGAAAACCTTTGGGGAATGGGAGATCCCGCTGGTCCAATCCCACATCTCCCCCTGCTCGCTGGGGCGCCGAGGCCCCAGGTGCTGGCAGGTGTCTGTGCCGTGGAGTGACCGCTGTGATCAAAGGGTATTTACTGTCCTGGGGACAGGGAGAGGCTGTGTTATGTCAGGTGCGACCGGAGGATTTTATCCTTGTGTCTTCATTCCCGTTTTCCGGTGCCGTTTGGAAAGCATCAGGCGCAGAGGGGTTCCCGGTGGCGACTGGAGCAGGTAAAGCGCAAGGCTCATCCATCTCCCCGTGAAGCCAAGAGGATTTGTTATTGCTCTCCCAAAAACTCGATGACAAAGCCGAGGTTCCTTGTTTGTGTTTGCTGGGAATGTCAGGGGGATGATGGATTTGGCTGGAAAGGTAAATAATCTGCGGGGCTGAAGTGTAGCCCAAGCAACCCTGAGAATGTGCAGTCACTATCTTGAAGGCCTTTCATTTGTTACGTTTGATTTGACAGATTTTGGTGATCGCTCGATATTTTCACTCTGCTTCGGACCCGCACTGTTTATTTCTGTTACAAGTTACTTAAACATCCCAAATTTGTTCTTCTTAAACAGTTGCTTCGGTTCGCAGAGGCTTTGAAGGCGGTCGATGCCTCTGCCTTCGCTTGCAGTGCAAATAAATAAATAATCCGTTTCCAGGATTTGCAATTTAGTTCTGTTTATTTTCCTTTGATATACACATGCACACAAAGTAGCTGGAGCTCCGGGGCACGGTGATGGGTTAATTCTACCCTTGTTTGTTTGAAAGTGATGCACTGCGATGTCGCAGGGTGGGGAGATGGGGCACGTTGGAGAGATACAGTGAGTGCTGAGGAGAGAGGGGCACGGCTGCGGCTTCTGAGGAAATGAGAAGTGTGGGCAGCTTTTTTGGGTAAGACAAGGCCGTAGGGTTGATGGATCACCATGTGAAGCCTGGGTTAGGACAGATCTGTGAGATCCCTTTCTCTTCTCCCGAGGTGATGCTCACCACTCGGGTTCTCCAGATGGTTCCTTGTCTCCTGCCTCCAGCTCGTTGGAAACACCTCACAGGTCTGCAAACTTGGCTTGGCTGTGCTGCACAGGGGTAACAAATCATCGAATGGTTTGGGTTGAAGGGACCTCACAGCCCCCCCAGTCCAACCCCCATGGGCAGGGACACCTCCACCAGCCCAGGCTGCTCCAGGCCCTGTCCAACCTGGCCTTGGGCACTGCCAGGGAGGGGGCACCCACAGCTTCTCTGGGCAACCTGGGCCAGGGCCTCACCACCCTCAGGGAAGGATTTCTTCCTAATATCTGCCCTAAATGTAAATCATCTCCCTTCTCCAGACCCCGACTCATCCTGCAGAAATGGATGAGACTCCTTTGGTGACTCCACTGCCTTTTGACTGTGTCCCTGTAAGAGAAATAGGGAGCTGCTACCTTAATTAAGGCTGATTAAGAGTGTAAACTCATTGAGGCAGAGTCCTGCCTTTATTTCAGCCCTATAAGCACTCTAGTAAAGCAAATACACGAAACAATGAGGCAGCAGCCATGTAATACAGCTTTTACTTCAGAAACGAAACCTTTTGTTCAGCTGTAGTATAGAAAAGGAGCCGAGGAGGGGGACACCCCCCTTTTCTTGCTGGTGCTTTGCAATGCTTACAGCTGCTATCACATAAAACCCATGACAGGATTATTTTCGGAAACTTTGTTGGCACGAGCGGAAGGTCGTTCTTTATTGTCAGCAAAAGTCATGGTATTCTGAGGCAAAGCGTGTTGAATTTGTTCAGTGCTCGGTGCTGGCTTCCCGCATCCCCAGAGCGGTGGAGATGGGGGATGAGGGGCGGCCTTAGGGTGCTTTGTGAGTGAGAAGGGGTGTGGAGGCAGCTTTTGGGGTTCATTAGGGCAGAGTGGTGCTAAGGGAATCACGCAGAAGTTGGTCATCCTGTTTACAAGGTGATGTATCCCAGAATCGCAGGATGTGAGGAGCTGGAAGGGACCTGGAAGGCTCCCCCAGTGCAACCCCTGCCAGAGCAGGATCACCACAGCAGTCACACAGGAACACGGCCAGGGCTTTGGGTGTCTGCACACAAGGAGACTCCACAACCTCTCTGGGCAGCCTGGGCCATGCTCCAGAACCCTCACACTGACAAAGTTTGGCCTCATCTTCAGCTGGAACCTCCTGTGCTCCAGCTTGGGACCATTGCCCCTTGTCCTGGCATTGGCCATCCCAGAGCAGAGCCTGGCTCCTTCCTCCTGACACTGCCCTTTCCCAATGGATCCCCAGGAATGAGGGCACCCCTCAGTCTCCTCTGCTCCAAGCTCCAGAGCCCCAGCTCCCTCAGCCGCTCCTCAGCAGGAGATGCTCCACTCCCTCCATCACTTTGTGGCCCTGCTGGACTCTTTCAAGCAGTTCCTGTCCTTCTGGAGCTGAGGGCCCAGCACTGGACCCAAGATTGCAGCTGTGGTGTGAGCAGGGCAGAGCAGAGGGGCAGGGGAACCTCTCTCGACCTTACACTTGTAGTAAGTTGGTGGTAATTTATGGTTGAGGTTTCCTTCCAGGAGCATCCTACTGGGGGCTCTGTGGGTGCGACTGGAGAAGTCTGGTGGTAACACAGAGGAGACCATTTACAGTGACACTTATAAGCATAATAAAGTGACAGAGCAATTAAAGCTGCAAAATGTTGCAGCAAACACCGATTTTGCTGGTCTTTACCTGGAGCACAGATCCATCCGTGGGTCGGTGCCTGCACCAAGCAAATACCTACCCAGTGCCCGGAGCCGTTTGCAAGCAGATTACAAGTTTTCATCGGTTCTTCTTAATAGAGGCAGATAAAGCAGGGTAATAGCCATGTGTTGAGTTATTGAAGGGAAGTGCAGGTAATACGCAATCACCTTTAACCTTCGGCTTCCTCAGACCTCCTGCTTTGCCATTGTTTGCCTGTGGTGTAAACCACGGTCCAGTTCATAAATTATTATGTAGTTCCACTGCCCTTAATGCAGGACAGGTTTCACGGTGTTTCATTTTGTAGTGTAAGCTAATTCTGGCTGTGCACACAATAAAGCTCCGGCGTTGCTAGAATTAACCCTTTCCCTGGCAAATGAGGAGGTTGGCGGTGAATTTTCGCTACTTTCGCACTGCTCTGTGTTTATTCATCCATGGCTAATTCTCTTTTTTTGCAAGTTCCTCGTGAATCTGAAAAATGAGGATGATGGTTCTGGGTTTTTTTTTAATCCTAGTGGGATTTTTGCTGTGTTTTCCTGTAGTTTATTCAGATTTGCTGTTGGAGTATGATAAGTTTTGCCCATCTGGAGTAAGGAAACAGGGGGTAAGGGGCTGGGTGCCCTCCTGCCTGCACAGGGGCAATGCAGGAACACCATCCCCAGCCCCGGCAACTCCCCAAAACCCACCAGGTCCCGAATTTTTCCCACCATGGAGAGCCTAAAATGAAAGCATTAAACCCACACTCATCAGCAGTCCCTGTCTGCTGTGGGTTTGCTGCCTCACCTCTCTCTTTCCCCCCCTCTTTTCCCAACGTGTTGATGTACAATCTTGCCTTTTATCCTCCATGGTAAGTTACTATTTCCTCCATAATAACCTGATAAATCCACAGAATATAATGCATTCTATATCATATATCATATATCATATATCATATATCATATATCATATACTCTATATATAAAATAATGCCTTAATATAACAATACAATAATATAATGTACTTAGAATTTAGTTGCTTGGTTTCTTCCTATGAACATCAATGGAAATTCCATTTGTATTCACACACTTTTTTAAAGAATTCTCAGTTATTCTGAGTTTCTTTCAATAGTTCCTGTTTGGCAGTTGCTGTTTTCCATTTAAGCCGCAGATACCCAGCCCTGTGGCGAGGGGAGGCCGTTACGCAGCGTAACCGAAGGGGAAGAAAAGGTCAAAAACCTTTTGGATTTTAGAGCAGAGTCGTGTTGCTGGCGGGGGCTGCAGCAGGAGGCTGGGTGCACGGGCGTTTTGGGGGTGTTCGTGCCCCAACAGGTTTTTGTATTTGACTTTGACCTTATAATTACTTTACGGAGAAGCCCTGAGAGGTGAAATTCAGATATTGCTGTTGGACAAAGCAGACCTCATGGAATAGCTGGCGTTTTCTGCAAGCTGTTGCCTTCGCCTGGCTCTCTCCACACCAACGTCCCGAACACTTCTTGTTTTTGGAAACAGTTATTGCTTCGTTAGCTCTACAGGACCTGGATCGCGTCCATGAGGTGGGAGATTCGCACCCGAGGAACTGGACTGCCATTGAGGCCTGCCCTGTCTCTGATCTCCCTCCAGCTGGCTTTGGGAAACCCTCTGCTTTCCTGGTCCTCAGTTCCTTCTCCTGGAGCTGGATCTGATCCCTTGTCCTGCTCCACCACCTTGGCTCATCTGTGCGTCCCATTCTGCCCCCATACCCAGGAGCTCCTTACCTCCTGCTCCCCTTGGCTCGGGCCAGACCCCACCTCCTGTGCTTCCCACTGCTCTCAGCCCACTCCCACCACACTCACAGTGCCCCTCTTGTGTTATCCCACCCAACCGTGTCCTGCAGACCAAGCAGGAGCCTCTCACAGACTCTTCATCCCCTTAAAACACAGCAGAGCTTCTTAGAAGAGCCACTCTGTCTGCCTGCTCTTCCCACAGGGCCAGAGCTCTCCCAGCAGGGTTCCCTGGGTTCCTTCTCCTCATCTTCTAGAGTGGGTGCCCATCACCCTTCTTCTTCCTCCTGTGTCCAGCCAGAATGGAGCTCCTCAGTGCCTGGAGCTCGTCAGTCTTTGGAGCTCCTCTGTCTCTGGAGGCTCTCGATCTCTGGAGGCCCTCGGTCTCTGGAGCTCCTTGGTCCCTGGAGCTCCTCGGTCTCTGGAGGCCCTCGGCCTCTGGAGCTCCTTGGTCCCTGGAGCTCCTCAGTCTCTGAAGGCTCTCGGTCTCTGGAGCTCCTTGGTCCCTGGAGCTCTTCAGTCTCTGGAGGCCCTTGATCTCTGGAGGCCCTCAGTCTCTGGAGCTGCTTGGTCCCTGGAGCTCCTCAGTCTCTGGAGGCCCTCGTTCTCTGGAGGCCCTTGGTCTCTGGAGCTCCTTGGTGCCTGGAGCTCCTCAGTCTCTGGAGGCCCTCGTTCTCTGGAGGCCCTCAATCCCTGGAGCTCCTTGGTCCCTGGAGGCCCTCAGTCTCTGGAGCTCCTCGGTCTCTGGAGGCCCTTGAGGGCTGACTTTGGTTCATGTTATTGTGGTGTCCTCTGGAAGAGGGTTCTCAACCCTGCAGAGTTACAGGTGCTCTTCTCCTGGCACCCAGCGTGGTGCTACTGAGGGGACTGTGCCAATCTTTCTCTAACGGGCCACCCTACAGCAGCTAGCAGGACATTCAGGACAACCTCACAGGAAGATCTGGCTGTGCTTTCAGTATCTCCCTGCCCAAAATTTTCTGCTCCAGGCATGGCACATTCACAAACAAGGCAGCAAACAGCTGGGACAGTCCTGAGGCAAATATCAAACCGTCGATTCAGGAAGTGCCAGGAAACACAGGACATTGCTCAGCTCCATCCTGCCTCGGAGGTCTTTTCCATCTGGTACTACGAATAGGCTGTTTATTGGGACAGCAAGTTTGATTTTTATGTATTATTTTTATTTATTTGTTACTTTTTAGTATTTTTAAATTTAATTTTATTATTTTTATCTTTTTATTAATTATTTATTATTTTTAAACGCTCAATCTTGAGGAAGAAATGCTGTTTCCAGCAAGCCGGTCCCCTCTGCAGTGCTGTGGACACTCACAGGGGTCAGCAGCGGCAGTTTCCAGCAGCACACCAACTCCCAGAGCACAGTGACGTGGTTGTGTCACATCCCATGAACCGTACCCATGTGCAGGAGATGGGACGTGCCACCCTCAGCAAGAGCTGGGTACAAAGCATCGCCCAGGCACCTCCAGATTTATTTCATTTCCCAAGGCGTCCGTTTTCCTCCCGGCCGCAGCCGCTGCCGTCGCCGTTGGTTTTTCCATCTCCGCTGTGATCCGTGCTCCCTGTTAGAGCTGTGCCAGGGGAGGGATCCAGTTCCTCACAGCCACAGCAAACATTGACCCGTGGAGGGGAGGCGCGTACCTGCGATGGGCTGCGAGCTGGCACCTCTTGGTACTGATTTACCCCTGCTCCTCCCTTTCCTGGGCTTGTTTATCTCTATTTATTAATTCATCCAAGTCTTAAAATAGTCGGGAAAGTCAGTGCCTCTTTGCTTTTCCCCTCGAAGAGGAGGACAGTGAATTTTTACTGAGACTTTCCGAGTGTTTGCTGGCAGTGGAAACCAAAGTGCTGAAAACAACTCTGAATTTTATAACCAGGCTGCCCTTGAGTCCCCTTTGCTGTGACTCAACCCTCGTTCTCCTGAACCTCCCAAAATCTGGGGTAGTTGGTATCAGTTTTGATTGCCAAAGTCCTGCTTTGACCAAGGAAGAAGGATGATGCTTGGATTCACTGTGTGAGTGCTGTGCTGGGGTCTCTGTCCTCATGGAAAAGGACGGATTTATTTATGTTCAAAGCCTTTGGCCCCCTCTATTTAAATGTGGTGGTGTTTTCTTTTTTGTCCCATGTGATACAGGTTTATAGAACAGTATTTCCGTGCATGGCTTTGTCCTCCTGCCTCCCGGTCGCGTTGTCTTGGGGACCCACTGGACGTGCTGCACGTCAATGGGGAATCACATTTTTGATTTTCAGTCCTTTTCAAGTCAAGATGCACTGATGGATAAGGAGTTTATGGAGTATTAACTTAGCCCGTGGTGCTGTATAACAACCACAGCACTGGGTTATTGCTCTGCCCATTCCAGGTATCCATCAGAGCATCAGGGAGAGATGCAGACTTCCAAAAAGCTGTGAGCAAACGGGTGTGCAACTGCAGGACACTTCTGTCCATGGGGTCAAAACCCTGCGTGGGAGCTTGCTCAGGGTTTAAATGCATATTTGTCAAAGTGAATATCAACTTTTCATATGAAGCTGTGGGGTTTGTGCGTTGGAACTGCTCTGGGTGTGCAAAAACGCCGCTGCCGTGGACCAGAACTGGTGCTCCCTCAGCTGAGCGCCTTCATACAACGTCTGTGGCTTTGCTGGTTGGGAACATCAGCAAAGAATTCCATGTGCTCTCCATATTGAGAAGTTCTGCTCCGGGATGAGACCATCGAGTCACTTTTATTATTAATTTTTGACTGGAAAATTCAGGTTTATTTCTTTACTCCCGTGGGATCGCCTTCAAACAATTCAGTTCTCTAAGATCAACCGCAGCGATGTTTTTATGGAGGAAAGGATTTGGGTGGGTTTGATCCATTTGCTGGCAGCGAGGCAAGGAAGTAGAAAAACTGGTTCAGCACGGAGGGCTGGGATTTTTGGGGGGGGACGAGGGAAAGGGGCCGGGGTGACATAAACTGGGCCAGACACATCTGCTCCAAGACACTGACAGATTGCAAAGCGTTGCTGTTATTGTACCAAAGTGCTCCTGATTTCAAAGTCTAATTAAAATTAACCCGTTTCAAGGGATGCCGTGGACTCTGATCCATCTGACCCTCAGTATTTTCCAAATTTGGCCTCTCCTCCCACATTTGCTGTTTGCTCCTGCGCCCTGGGAACCCCAAGTTCTTAACAGCAGGCACCAGCTTCGCGTGAAGCAGTGGTTTGCAGTTCATAACTAATTTTTCCCCTAAATATAAGAGAGAATGGCTTGCTGTGGTGAACTGGAGATGTTTTAATCCCTGCCTTACCTATTTGTAAATCTAATTTTAATTAGTGCATCAGCTTGTAAACGTGTTAATCACTAACGTGTAGGTTGGAGCGACTCTTTTCTTTCTGGGTTGATGCATATTTTGAATGCACCGAGCTGCTTGTGTGGGCGAGGAGCTTATTTTTTACATATTCTACGGAAGGCACAGAGTCTCAAAGGTGTTTTATGTGGTGAGCTGAAGATGTAATTCAATAACAACAAGTAGGGGTTATTTGGGGAAAGTTTGCCTCCGTGGAGAAATGCTAAAGGACGTAATGGAAAATCCACATTACCTGTATGGCACGCTGCTTTGTTGGCCCCTAGAAGGATGAGCTTGTGGTTTTATCTCATTTTAATGGTTTTTATTGGTAAGGTCTTGATCCTGAAGTCTTTGCTTTGGGTTTCTGGCTATGGGACATGGCTTTCAGGAAAGGTTTCCAGTGGTGGTTCAATGGGCCAGACCCACCGACCGCTTACCCGTTGTGATTGGGATCAACCACATTTCTCTATATAACGACATTTATTTTTGTTATTTCCAAAGATTACAAAGGAAATGTCAAGCGATTCGTAGCACAAGTGGCATGAAATGTCATTACAGACCCCTGTAATGTCCTGGCCGATGGTGTTGATTTAATACAGCATTGATTTCATACACTGCGTTTTAGCCACGTCACTTTGTTCTCCGCCTTTCCTCCCTGCAGTTCTGCCCTGTCCGTATGAGGTTTTCTGCTCTGATCTCTCACTTCCTCGTCCTGGGGCCCAGACACGGCCAAACTGCTACACAAACAGAAATACAAGGGGTTTTTTTGTCCAAACACATTTGGGATGAGCAAACGGGACAGCTCTGAGCTCACTCTCACCTTCTTGTTTGCTCTGTTTTTGGCACTGGGATGCTCGGGACTGGAATAATCCGTAAATTATTGGCAAAAATCGGGGGCACGTTGCAGAGGCCTGGGCTCTGCGTAACGGAGCCGGACGGTTTTGCTCTGCATCGCAAACCCGAATTATTTAACTACTCGGGTCGGCAGAGACGTGCACGGGGGTGGCCCCATCCTAACATTGCTCTTTTGCTCTCCGAATTTCTTGCGGACGGTGGCGTTTGTTTTATTTTGCCCTTGATTTAAGTGCAGCTGGAAAGGCAGCCCCGACTGTATTTAATAACGAGGCCTTCAACGCAGAGAGGTGCCGAAAGTCGTTTGTCCCCTTGCCAAGCGCCGGGAAGAATGGGGCATTTTGTTCCTCGCTTCACGGTGATTTTACCTGGCCGTGTGATGGAAAGAGAGAAGGACTTTGTGCTACCGTTACCCCGCACGCTGTGTTGATTTATGGAAACTGGAGCCGGCGAGCGCGAGCGGCGAGGTCCCTTCTGACATGGAATTTCTAGGAGAAATATACAATTGGCCTGGGTATTATTTTTTCCCCTCCGCCGCTCGCTTGGGCGTCTTTCCAGCTTCTGCACGAAGGAACAAGACTTTAAATTAGCCTTGAATTTTAACGCAGCGCAGCTTCACCTTCGTGTTCCCGGCGTTGTGTTATAAAGCATCTGAGCTCGCGTTCTTCATTCGTCTCCATCACCTTCCTCCCTTGCTCTGGATAGTTTCTTCTATTTTTTTTTTTAATCTTTTATACATATTTTTAGAGGAATGAAATAAAAAGCCACAGGAACTTGTCCTGCTGTGACTTAAAAGTCCCCTACATCATCTGCATGGATGCCGGTTGGCTTTGCCAATGCACAACCCATTGGCTTGGAGCTCCCGATGGAGCCAAACCTCTCTGAGATGCAGGGATTTACCTGACACAAGTTGATGCTGTGCTCTGCCTCAGTGCAGGCGGGAGGAGGAGGAGGAGCTGGGCTGAAGATGGGGTTTATCAGGTCATTGGGAGGAGGAGGAGGAGCTGGGCTGGGGCGAGGGTGGGGTTTATCAGGTCATTGG